>NW_026057577.1:26608539-26869750 GCF_023721935.1 Panthera uncia | reverse complement strand
GAGAGAGAGAGAGAGAGAGAGAGAGAGAATCTCAAGCAGGCCCCATGTTCAACGCAAAGCTTGAAATGGGGCTCAGTCCCACAACACTGGGATCATGACCTGAACTGACATCAAGAGTTGGATGCTCAACAGACTGAGCCACCCTGGTGCCCCTCCCGTTTTTTGTTTTAATACTACATCTCCATCCCAGGTTCAGTGGTACACACGGATGATGAGCCACAACTTCATACTACGTGACTTTTCGAAACTGCTGGCGACAGACCAAGGCTGTGAAGTGAGAACTGAGAGAGAATTAGCAGTGGGAATGGAGTCTAGGCTAAATAGCAGTGGGGTTGGATATCATTAAGGTGACTCAAATGTACTGTGTGCCTTAGACATGCTGTCTGCCTTATTTCCTTCTGCACTCCTGTCAGCCTTAGATCCCGTGCTGTTACGGTTCTCAGATTGTGGCCCACTTACTTGCTTCTAGCTTTGATCACACTGTTCCTGCACCCTGAACGCTCTTGGTCCCTAATCTTTGTGAAATGCCACCTCGCCCTCATATCTCCAACTGTCTTTTTTCAAGTGTTTAACTTACTCTACCTTATCTTGGAGTTAAGGGATCCTATTATGTCATTTTCTAAGAATAGAGACCCTCACCTCATTCATCGCAGATTCTTCATGGCCCCAGTCCAGGGATCTAGTTGCTCAACAATTGTTTTCTGAATTAAGTGCAAACCACCCATTGCTAAATGTGTATTGTCTTTTCACTCTGATTCTGTTCCAGTGACACACAAGTGAGGCACTGAGTGCTTTGGTTTGAGAACGGAACTTTTTAAGGAGTGTTCTGTGGATATACATTGGATATTCTTAATTGATCAAAGTGTTCCACGTTCAGATAAGCTTTGTGTTATGGGTTGAATTGTGTCCTCAGAATAGATAGTTAATATCTTAACTCAGAACCTGTGGATGTGAACTTATTTGGAAATAGTTTTCTTGGCAAGTATGTAATCAAGTTAAGATTAGATTGTACTGGTTTAGGAGGGGGCCCTAATCCTATCAGTAATACCCTTATTAGAAGAGGGAAATGCTGGGAGAGCACCCTGTGATGATGGAGTAGAGATAGGAGGGAGGACTAGAAACCAGGGAATTTCAGAGATTGCTGGCAAGTACCACAAGCTATGAAGAAGCAAGGAAGAATCATCTAAAGCTTTCAGAAGGCATGTGGCTCTGACAAAACCTTGTTTTCTGACTTCTGGCCTCCAGAAATGTGAGAAAATAAATGTCTCTTGTTCAAAAACAGCCAGATTGTGGAGCTTTGTTGTAGCAGCCCTAGGAAAATAATGCACTTGGCCAATGCTGGACTCAATATTGCGCTGGTTGTTCCTACTTTGACTGCAGAACCTATTACACCTTTAAGATGTTAAATATGACTCACAAGTGGGTATAATATGCAACATTTCTCAAACTTAGTTTCCCATGGTGCCTTAATTTTGTTGGTTTTGACCATCTCAGGGCTGTCATCCCATGAATGTCCTTTGAAGGTCTACTCTAGGAAGTTCAGGCAGAAAGAGTGCTTCCTCAGTGCCCAGGATGAGCACATAACTTGGCTCATGTGCTTTCCATGTGCATTGCATGAACAGAATAGTGGCATAGTAATAGTAATAACTTATCAGTTCTCAAGTTTTCAGAGAGCTTTTACATTAGTCTTTCTGTCTTGTGACCCTCAGCAACCCATGACAGAGGAGAGAGGAGAGCATCTTACACATGAGACTCCTTCCTTGTTTTCCATGCTTATTTGTGGGAACTAGGGCTCCCTCTGGACCGATGTCCCCTTAATGCACTGATCCTCTCTTCTGTTCATTTGTGCCCACTGCCAAGCCTAGAGAGCTTAAGAGGGACTCTTAGAAGAAAACTGTCTGGGGGTCACTTTTTTCCAAGTTGGATTTGTGGTAAGGGCTCTCAGGGGAACCTGAAGGGAAATATATAGTATCAGGAGGTGTGGCAGGACTGCAAGACTTGTAGGATGTCTTTTGAGAAGGGCATATGCCCACCCCAGCTGACTGAGCCCTTCCTCCTTCAGGGCAGTCCTGTATCACCCTAGTTTCCCAGGACCCACCTGTGCTCACCGCGAGAAGACATGCCTGCATCTTCATCTGCTTTCCACTGCAGGTGTTCTTACCCCCCTCTAGGCATCCACAATTTAATTTCAACTTCGTCTAAGGCTTCAACCAAAGGTGCCGACTTCACCACTCCAAGACACTCCTGTGTCCATTGTGAGGGCCAGTGCTGATTGTGTCTGCCCGAATTCATCTACTCAAACCAGTACTTTTCTCTAACTGACTCCATCATGTTGAATTACACCATGAGAGAACACTTGAGTGAGCTGAGCAAGTGGCCAGGATAATTCAGCCCTTGTCAGCCATCTCTTAGGAACATGGGTGATCTATAAACTATCCCAGATGTCTGTGATTGTGTTGTGATTAGAGGCTATGAGTTTTGGGGTGGGCACCAGTGTCATACTGCATTATCCACCCTCCCAGTGATGGATCACTTACATGTTCCAGTCCAGACCAGCCTGGCCTTGCTTCCAGCAGGGCTGTGAGGGAGACCTGAGAGCAGGGATGCTGCTGTCTTCCCAGAAAAGAAAAAGAGAGGAGTGACAGTCACACAGCCCAGTGCCTCTGACTCCTTAGCAATGCAAATCGCCTAAATAAACATGACCTGCCAGTTCCCACTGTGTGACTAGAGCCTCCCTTTCTGAAAATTCTTGGAATTAGTCCCTAATTGGCAGCTGCTTCTAATAGCCCCCTTATAGTTCTCTGCATCTGGGTGAACTTCAGCTATCAAGAGTTGCATTCTGTTTACCATTAATTTTGATTTTGTTTAGCAGATGTTTTCTGGATCTTTCAGTTGCCTGCATAATCTGTCTTGGTATAATGTGAACTGGCTAACTCTCTTCTATAAAACAGATTAATAAACTCCCACCTTCGTTTGAGGTAACTTCTTTAATGGCTGCAGATGTAGGGATTCGAGAAGGGAGCTATCCAAATTTGACTGGAGTAGTAGGTCCTTTTCAAATCAAGATTGCCATCTGGGCGAAGAGATAAAGTTTCCTTTACCATTCTACCCTCGCTCACATACAGGGGAGCTTGCTAGCTCTCTCCTACAGTCAGGGGACCTCAGAAAGTTGAGTGACATCTATGTCTTTTAGCTTCTAACCCCACAGAAATTGGCTCTTTCTGGGCAGGGCTGCCCTTTTTCAGCTGCTGGGAAACCGTATTGTACCCGCTTGCCCCAGCTCGAATGGGAAGTAGATGGCACATGTGGCACAACTTAGCCCATGTCCATTCTATCCTCTGTCAGAGTCTTTAACATTTTGTTCAAATTTCTTGATTCTGCAATCAGAAGAACCAAACAACTCTCTTCTCCTGTTGCCTTTAAGAACTTAAGGACAACCCACCTAAAATTCCTCTCCCCAGATTAAGGTTCTCTGGCCACTGGGGTTAGAAATTGTCCTTGAGCATCACAGTCACCAACCCTTTCTATTTCCTTTCAATTAATGCTTCAGAGGAAAGCTCAGGGATTGAAGTTAGGGGCCTTTCCCAAGGATCATGCACAGCTTTAGCTAGAGGAATGTCAGGCTGTGGGTCACCCCAAGCTTCTGTTCCCTGAGCTTCCCCGAGATAATTCTAAGTGCCTGGGCCTGGAAAGATTAGCAGTGGACTAAGACAGCCTGAGTGAGCCTGGGTTCTCACTCCTGTCCCTATATAGGATATTCCTTGATCAGAGTTCTGCAAGGCTTTGGGTTTGTGGCTATTTCATCCTAGCCCTGGGCCATTTCAGCTCTTTGCAGTGATTTAAAAAAAAAATTGTAACGTTTATTTACTTTTGAGAGACAGAGACAGAGCAGCAGTGGGGGAGGGGCAGAGAGAGAGAGGAAGACACAGAATCCAAAGCAGGCTTCAGGCGCTGAGCTGTCAGCACAGAGACCGATGAAGGGCTTGAACTCATAAACTATGAGACCATGACCTGAGCGGAAGTCAGATGCTTAACCGACGGAGCCACCTAGGCGCCCCTCTCTGCAGTGATTTAGAAGAAGCAGGACCTCGCTGGGTACAGCTCAGGACTGATGATGGCAGCTATTCGTGCTGCTGTTTGAATTGCACTTGTGTGACTCCTTGCCCGGGGCTTCAGTACCATAGGACACAGCATGGGTGGATATGGTCTGTGCTCAGAGCAGGGGGTGGTGGAGGGTGGGCAGCTCTCGTGCTGCTGTGCAGGATGAGCCCTGGGAGAGCATGGATCGTGACTCTTCTTTCTGGCCTCTCCTGCCTCTCACACAGCAAGCGCTGAAAAAGTGCTAGACGTCCGGCACATTCCAGGGCTGACTGGGCTCTATGTCATATCTGCACTTATAAGGCAAAATCACAGGTATAGGAGCTTCCTGGTTGTTTGGCTGTGGATCCCACAGCTTCAGGACGCCTTTGCCCTACCTGCTGCACTTCCTCTTCTCACCAGCGCCCTTGGAAGCCTTGCTCTCCTTAAATAGCATCCTCAGAGAGCTACTGTGCTCTTTCTGAGGACTTGTGGGTCCCTCTGTTAACAGGTACTTACAAGCTGCTGGTGCGAGTGAGGCAGATCTCTGTGGTTGTGATGGCAAGCTGTAGGGCCTTGGTAGGTCTGGACAGGGCAGTGAACTCCTGTGCAGTGAGCTGTGCTTCTCAAAGGAGTCTCCTCAGGGGTTGTGACTATACACTTTGAACATAGGTCCCTATCTGGAATGTGAGGAGGAAGAATTGAGTTCTCTGTGAAGTCATAACCCCAAAGGATATGAACCACAGCTGATGTATCGGGACAGTGGGGTGAGGCCTTCACGAGCTTGCACAGCCGGAAACATGCTGAACTTGCCCACCTCGGCCTGAAGAGAGGGGATAATGGCACTCCTCTTAGGCCTGCTGAGGCCCATCTCTGCCCTGCAGGCTCGCCTCTCTTTGAGATCCCACAGGGAAGGTTGACATTTGCCGTGTTCACCCCTTGCCTGGCCCACAACACAGAAGGAGATTTTCTGCTTTTCAGGAACCCTTGAAATTGTCTTCTCCATATAAAGACTGAAGCTCTCTTCAAACTTGTTAAGCCATTTGCCCTAGCAATATTAATGTGCCACTGGCAAGCCTCTGGGGTTAATTATCTGTGACTTCAAAATCATTTGTTTCTGTCTCTTTTGTCTCATTGCTGCTCAGTACTCTTTCTTTAATAGGAAATGAGGTACAGAGTCCAACTGACCATTATATTCTAATTCTTTTCTTGTCATCATAATTAATTCATCTTTTTAAAAGTCTTAAAAAAACAACAACCCTTCCTATTTTCAGATTGTGTTGTCTCTTAACAAATGTTTAATCTCCCCACTTCAGTGGGAACAGAGCCAAGACTAAAAATAAACTGCAAGGTGAGACATGTCATCGAAATGAGTGCGGCCTACTAGCGCTGTCTCCTGGCCCCGCTCACTTTTAGGAGCTCCCTGCCGCCCACATGTTGGCCCGTTTGTCTTGGGTGGCCGTGGTGAGGGCTTCCTGGTGTGTCCTTTTGTTCACATGCTGTGCTTGGTGAATGAGCCACAAATGCCCAGGGAGGGCTCTTGCAGATCAGGTTAAGCAAGACAGAGAGATCCTGTGCACAGCAACCCACCCAGTGGTTCTCTGCACGCGGTTTCCCTCATACTTCTTCTTGGCCAGGGCTGTCATTGGATTCCAAGAAATATGGTCTTCATGTAGAAAACTTCGTGCAAAATGTTGAATATTTCATGAAAGAAGATTAGCTTGCCTGTGTTCTCTAGAAAGTCAGAGAACACATGCCACAGAAATGAGCAGGTTCTGCCTGGCTTCTGGCTCTGCAGGGTGTTGACAGTGACCTGAAGCCTTTGGGGACAGGTGCAGTCAGCAGAGGGAGGTCTGAGTGTAGTCCAGTGGTGCCTGGTGCTGTTCAACAGGGCATCTAGGCCAGCCATTGCCCACCTGTCTTATTCTCTGGAAACTGCTGGGGAGTTCTTAGCCTCTCAGCTCCTGTCTCATCACGGCAGTGTTTCTAAAGCAGTGTCTGGGAGCCTAGCATGACGATACTCCCCTGATGGTGACTTCAGTGCTTGCAGCCAGGAGGCTTCTCAGAAGCTTTCTTTTCCATTTTCCATTAGAGATACTGTTCTTTGGGGGGGAGGATAGGTTGGGGGGGCTTACTGTACTGGATGCTTCTAGATGGCAGCGGGCCAGGTGGGGGCACAGATGGAGATGGGGGACTTGGGCTTCACAGACAACCAGAGCTCTTGTTCAGGAGCCACCTTTTACTAGGCACCTTCTCGATTATCCATGCCTCGACTTAGGGTCAAAGCGTCGCTTCACTGCTTTCGTATAAATTCCTTAGAATTGAAGAGTTCTTGATGGAAACGTTTTAACTTCAGTCCTTTACTTAATTCTCATGAACACCCTCTGATACAGGCATTGCAATTTTATTTTGTCAATAGAAAAATGTGGGAGACCCTTTGAACTCTACAGGAAACCGATCAAAGAATTTAAGTGGGCTTAACTGAAGTCTGGCAAGAAGGCACATTCTCAATGGAAATTCAGCACTGTTGGTACAGTTCTGATGGAAATTGTTCATATTCACAAACAGGAACTCGTCATTCCGCAGTTGAAGTGCAAGCAGGGTTGGGGTCGCGGGACCCCATGTGTGCTGCTGCCAGGAAGAAACAGGGACCTCCACGTTCTGAAGAAATGTGCTTTAAACACAGAAAATCACAGGTCTGGGAAAATGAGTTGTTAGAGTAAAAATACATTTCAGTCTGTTTGTTTTACTAATTTTAGCAGTTATTTGTGTTCTCTCTCTCTCTCTCTCTCTCTCTCTCTCTCTCTCTTTTTCTGGAAGCAGCACTCCCATCCAGCTGTTCGGCTACAGCATTTGAATTTTTATCATTTGTGTAAGTCCCTGCCTATTTGGACACAAAATGGGAGTCCTGTGGCTAAGAGAGGACGTTCATCTGATAGGGTCAGATCTAATCTCACACTTAGAAACTTCAGGTGAAAATAAAATGAGTTGAATTTTTTTTTTTTTTTGAGACCACAGTTCGGTAAAGCTGTGCTAGCAAATCGCTTTCCCCCTGTATACAGAATTTGGAATAATAGCACCTTATACTTGATGGTGTCACCAGGCTGCTTTTTGCTCTCAAAGAGCTTTCTCATTTGTCATCTCATCTCATCATTGATGAGAACCTTTGTGTTAGGTAGAGGGAGGATGTTAGCATTGGTGTCTGACAAATGAGGAAACTGATGTCTAGAGGTGGCCAGGGTCTCGTCCCAGGACCCACAGCCATTTGGGGCCTGGCGGGAGATGAGGACAATCAGTCGGGAGCTCCTCCCACCTGGCTTCCTCTTTCAGTGGGAGTTTATGGCAGGGCTTTTCAAATTCAAACCCAATGGAAAAGTACAGGATTTTAGCCCTGTTTGGGCTCTTTTAAAAACAAATTATTGTAAAGACAACTTTCCTCATATGTCAATGTAATGATTCTGTACTGTGGGGATTCAGAGTATTCAAAATGTGTGGGGAAAACGGTAAAAGTTAATCATTTTCACGGTACCTGTCTGTGGCGAGGTTTAATTATCACTTGACATATTTCACAGTTTAAGATGATGACAGTTTAAAATAGAGCCAGAGAAAGCCAGAAAATACCTTCATTACCGGGTGTCGGGTGCTGTGTCAGAGTCACCCCCAAATGCAGATGTCCCCCCCCCCAGACAGATAATTCTGTGGCATTTTCTGTTAGCTACAGATGTCCCAGGAACTGAAATCCAAACCAAGAACTCCATTCTGACCCTGTTGTCATCGCCCAGGGGGAGCATGGGCAAACTCTCGCAGTGTGGTTTGCTTTTTGCACCATCTTCCAGATGCTCACCTCCTCAATGCCCTCCCAGATCCAAATCTCTCATGGTCTTCTGCAGCACTGCTAATGAACAAGACAATTCGCTGTGAAGTGGGCTCCGAATGAATGAATGAAAGCTATTTAGACTACAAGGGGTATGTGTCTCTGAGGGCGTTGCATGCCTTCCCGAGAGGAGAAGGCTGAGAAGCAGCTTCTGGTTGTGGTTTGCGCTGGTTGTTTAATAAGCGCAGAAAATAATTAAATAATTGTTTCTTTCCTGTGAGATTTCTGGAAGAGGAGCTGTCCAAGAGCAGACCCGTCTGTCCACATTTCAGATTTCAGTTTGGAGAGTCCCAGGAGAGGCAGCAGATGAAGCCATCTCAGAAATGCAAATGCTGTTTGACATCTATTAGTTCCATGCTTATCCATTGCTGACAGCCAGATCCATTAGGACGCCAGTGTCACGGATCAGAGACGCTTGGAATGTAGTGAGAGCCGGGCTGCCGCTGGCCAAGCCCCGTTGAGATGATCTAAGAACTCTCTGGGTGTGCCCAGCACTCTGGTCCGGGCCCCGCCCCATCTCTGCGCCTCGTGCTCTGGTTCCCAGGACCAGTCCCCTAGCCAGCCTTCCTGGCTGCGCCCCTCCCACCGAGCAGCCTGCCTGAATGCTCTGCCTGCTGATACTCATGCCCTCCTTGAGAAGTCCGACTTGCATCTTGGCCCTGCCATTCATGGAATCTGCCATGTGATTCCCCTGCAGGTCTGGAAGGGCCCTGCAGGGTCACTCCTTATATTCCCAGGTGAGGACACAGGCTTGAACAGGTGAAGTGACCAGTGTCAAGCCCCATGGCTAGGGGGTAGCAGAGGTAGGATGTGAGGACTGAGCTGGGGTTCATAAACCTCAGGTCTCTCCATGGCTGGATTTCATTACCTTCCCTCTTACCCTACCATTGGGGGCATGTTTCCTTTCTCTAGAGAGGGGCACAGTGGCTAACATGCCCCAGATGCTCATCCGTCATTTCTTAGTGATGGACCTTCTGGCTGAGTTTTCTAGTTAAATTCTTGGCTTTGACTTGTGTTGAAAATATTTCTCCATATATTGTTTTCCTGTTGTGGGGAAAGGACAAAACAGGACGGGGCACATGGTGACAAATGTCATCATTAAAGCTCTCATAAGCTTCTCTGAGTTAACTTCCTTCAACCCTCTCCGTCATCCAGCGTGGCCAGCTAGTGTGATCTTCTGTTTATAGAGGAGGAAACCCGCGCTTTTGAAGGATCAGTGGCCTGGCTGGTTGGGTGCTTCACTTAGCGGGCAGCCCTTCCAGTAGCCACTGTAATGAAATAGAGTCTTCTGTGTCTCACCGCTGTGGTTTCCTGAGGACCCTTGTCCCCAGGACTCTAGCAATAAGGCAAATCTCTAAGGCCTTTTCTGAACTGTCTGCTCTTGAGAAGCTAAGCAAGAGCAGGTGCCTCTGTGGCTGTTTGTTATGGGAGTGGGGGCAGCGGGAAGGATTGGAGGACTTGGAAAGTATACATCAGAGGCCACATACTGTGAAGCTGGGGCCACGCCTTGGAACAGAGGTGAGGGTGCTGGTCCCGACTCCTGATACAGACAGTGAGCTACAGGCAGTGCCAGCTTCGTCCGGCCCCGCATTCCCGTGGCGTTCAGAGAGAGAGTCCGTCTTGTGGGCTGGGAAACCCGATGGCAGAGACTAAATGGCCACTGTGGCTGCTGTCCAGGGAATGATGGGAGCCGGAAACTGTGCCCATAGGCTGCCTCACCCTGCACCCTGTGAATGCTGGGAACTCTGTGTTCTGCTCCTGTGTTTATGGCTCTGGGAAGGACTTTGGCCCACACCTGTCTCTCCTGCCTGCTGGCTTGTGTCTAAACCCACCATTACTGATTCAAACCCCTTTTCCACATAAGCACTCCCCAGAGTCATTTTGGATCCTAAAGAAGTCCCAGAACTCCCACCAAGACACTTCCTACCCTACCTGGGCAACTCACCAAGCCTATCTGCTTCTTTCTAAGGCTTTTCCTGAGACCCTGGAGCCCAGGGTCTGTTCTGTATTGGTTTTGTATGATAAGTTTCAAACTGGTGGTCCATGGGCCACATTCATCCTGTGGTCATACTGGACTTATACAATGTTGGTCTTCATAAGGTTTTTTTATTTTTACATTTTCAGTTGAATAATCTATATATACACACATGTACATACAGTGGAATATTACTCAGCAATCAAAAAGAATGAAATCTTGCCGTTTGTAACAGTGTGGATGGAACTAGAGTGTATTATGCTAAGCAAAATGAGTCAGTCAGAAAGACAGATATCACATGATTTCATTCCTATATGGAATTTCAGAAACAGATGAACATAGGGTAAGAGAAGGAAAAATAAGATAACAGAGCAGGAGGCAAACAAACCATAAGAGACTCTGAGAGAGAACAAACTGAGGGTTGCTAGAGGGGGAGGTGACTGGGGGGATGGGTTAAATGGGTGGGACATTAGGGAGGGCACTTGTTATGATGAGCACTGGGTGTTATATGTAAGTGATGAATCACCAAATTCTACTCCTGAAACCATTACTACACTATGTCAACTAATTTGAGTTTAAATTAAAAAAAAATAATACAAATAAAAAAATAAAGGACAGAGTGAAATGCTTTGGTAACCCTGGGCCCACATGGCTTCATGTCAACAGCAGGCTGGAGTGAGCAATCGTGTGCTTAGAAAATGCACATGCTCTTCTGTTTGCCACAGTCCACACTACTCCCTCGTGCCTCCTTGATCCTGAGACTAAGTGTCAGATGGAGTTTTGAAAAATAAATAAGATCAAGGTGAAATCCCAGAAGAACCATGCTTACTAAATTACCTCAGTGGCCTTCATAGGCATTTGAGTTTCCAGCTCATTCTGCACTCAGATTTATTGTTAATCACAGCACAGTAGAGCTAGATGTCACAGTTGGGGACAGTGACAAAGGGAGGAATTTAGTATGAAGGCTGAAGTAATCCTTCCAGACTCAGCCCTTCTTGAGCATCTCTGGTGTCAGCAGTGAGTCCTTTGGTTCAGGCGGTTAAGTGTTCCATTAAAATATCTACTTTTCTGATATTTATGCCTTGATCTGTACACGTTCACTTTAGGCTATAAGTGTGCAAGTAAGTTTCCAGCTTGCTAATGAACACTTGTGCCTCTTTCTGTAAGTTAGGTCTTTAAAATGGATCAGTTGCTTTACGTATTTAAAAGACATTCCACATATATTATAAAGTAATTACTTTCCACAGATATTTCCCACTGATATTTGTTACATCTAAATATACATTTACAGTACTCACTAGACCAGAATAGTTCTGATTTATATATTTTGGTCCACTGAGCTTAAAAAAAAAAAAAAGAGATTAAAAAAAAATTTTTTTAATGTTTATTTATTATTAAGAGACAGACACAGAGTGTGAGCAGGGGAGAGGACAGAGAGAGGGGGAGACACAGAATCTGAACCAGGCTCCAGGCTCTGAGTTGTCAGCACAGAGCCCAACGTGGGACTCGAACTCACAAATTGTGAGATCGTGATCTGAGCCGAACTCGGTCGCGTAACCAACTGAGCCAGCCAGGCGCTCCAAAAAGAGAGATTTTTAAAGTATCTTTTTAATCAGTGTATTTATTCCAAAGATTCCAAGATTCTCTTGGCTCCTCCAGAACCAGCCACATAGTATGAAAAAGATAATAAACATGGTGTGTTCTCAGAGCTGGTTTTGAATTTAATGAGAGATGACATTTCAGCCCAAGAGTAAGCATGGCTAACTTTTAATCTGGGCTCTGAAGTGTCCTGGATCCCGGAGGAGCTTCTTAACTCTCTCTGTGTCATGTTCTTAATGTGCAAAATTCAGATGATACACAGTTACTGCCCTGGTGCGGGGAGAATGAATGCTTGCTGAATAGCAAGTATTGTTTTAATAAAATAGTCTTAATTGTTTGCTTTGTACATTTTCTGCTTTATTATTTTTATTATTTCTCTTGCTTCTGTAATTGGTAGTTATTGGGTTCTCATTATTTCTTTATGAGTCATTTTATAAAGACCGTTTTGTGATCTATCGTTCCCTCCCACACTTGCTTTCGCCCACGTGTCATCCACAGAGGCAAGAGGTGGGCACGCAGCTTGTTCCTAATGGAGCTGGAGCCAGAAGCAACACCTTGTGGCTTGCCCCTTGCCTTCAGGAGCAGTGATTCCCAACTTGTTGGCTGCTCTGCTGTGAAGGACTGTGTGAAATCTGGGAGATTTATTTGAAAAACATCATTAGTAACAGAGAGCAAGCAGGGCCAACAGGATCTGCATGAGGACGGTGAGCTACCTGTTTGTCAAGAGGAGAAGATGTGCCCATCCAGTGCAGGACAGGCATCATAAGTGTGCAATGACCACATAATGTGGGGCACTGGAGAAAAGGGCAAGGAAATCATCACTGTATCATGCAAAGAAACCCACAGACCATTCTACGTTTCAGTCGGCTGCTCTGTAACGTTTCCAGCTGCCATACTACCTGAGGACTTGATCCTACTTGCCTTCCTTGTAGACTCGCACATCACCTATGATTGTGTTCTCTAATCTCTGTGTGGTGTTGCAAATTGACGGAGACAGGCCTCGTGAGTGTGATCTAACTTACCAGCTGTGTTACTCTGGGCACGTTACTTCTGTGCTTTGGTTTTCTTACCTCTAAAATGGTAGTAATAATTGTATCTTATATGGCTGTTGTATTGATTAAATGCACATAAAAAAGCTTAGCAGAGTACTGGCCAACCTTCTGAGTAGACCCCGTGTTAGCCATCATTGTTAGTGGTTATTCACCCACGTTGGGGTTGGGATTGGCTGGGATTGTGTCTTCTCAGTGAGTGGGTCTGTAGTACTGAGAACTAGGAGATCTTCAGTGAAATGAATTGGATTAGAAATCCATGGATTTAGTGGACCAAGTTACTTTCTTTCATCACACCTAAGTAATTAGATTGACCTGCTACCTTGTGAAGAGTGGGCAATAATACAATGGAAGCTTGAGAACTATTTGAGCAGGCTTTTGTTTCTGGTTGTATGGGAGACTAGTTACCTTGGCTGACTCTCTCACTTAAAGCAATTTGAAATGATGGATAAAACATTGAAATAATCTTTTAGTGACTTCATTGAGAAGACAGGAAAGTGAAGATTTCCTAAGAGCCCGAAAACTCCATGAAGGCTGAAAGTCAAGACTCTGAAGCTGCCTTTTGCTTTGAATGTGTTTGCCCAATGTGAGTGACCTTGATCTTTGATTCTTATGACCTCAAGAGAGATAGTGGACAGGAGCCAATCCTAGGATGTGTTGTTTTGTTGGGAAACCCCCTTCACCTACACTGAGACTGCAGGCGGCTACATTTTTAGTATAAGGGTAGACTAGAAATAAATGTTCCCTGTCTCCCCTCAGGGATGAGTGAAGAAAATTTCCTCCCTCAAACTTTGGTCACAATCTCTCCTTTCAGAACTATAGTCACTAGCTGGGTTTTCAGCTGCATTGATAAACAGGCTGGTCTGAGAAAACCTCAAGCCCAGAATTTAGTTAAAAGAAGTCCTGGTTGGTAGCTCTTCAAGACACATAATAAAGCCAATACAAGTCCTGTCCAGAAGAATCCTTCTTCAATAGAGGTCTTAAATAATTTTGACAGATTGCCATCCATAGAACATGAGCTCATAGTCAAAAATAAATATATAACAAACCTAAAAAGACACAAAAGTGAAAACCAGCAGAAGCAGAACTTCAGGTGTTAACAGATAAAGAAAAAAATGACCATGTATAATATAAGATATAAAAAATGAAGGGGCACCTGGGTGGCTCAGTTGGTTAAGCGATCAACTTTGGCTCAGATCATGATCCCTTTGTTTGTGGGTTCGAGCCTCTCATCGGACTCTGTGCTAACAGCTCAGAGCCTGGAGCCTGCTTGGGATTATGTGCCTCCCTCTCTCTGCCCCTCCCTCACTCGCACTCTCTCTCAAAAATAAACCTTAAAAAAAAGATATAAAAAATGGAGCTGAGAGTAGAAACAAAGAGTAAGACTGTTACAAATCACCTTGATTATTTGGAAAATAACCAAGTGTAATTTCTTTTTATTATTTTTTTAATGACTATTTATTTTTGAGAACAAGACAGAGTATGAGCATGGGAGGGGCAGAGAGAGAGGGAGGCACAGAATCCAAAGCACGCTCTAGGCTCTGAGCTGTGAGCACATGTTTGAGCAGGGCTTGAACTCACGAGCTGTGAGATCATGACCTGAGCCAAAGTCTGACGTTTAACGTACTGAGCACCCAGGCACCCCAACCAAGTGTAATTTCTTATTCAATTGTATATACAATTGTATCTTATTCAATTGTATATACAGTTGTATCTTATTCAATTGTATGTACAGTTGTATCTTATTCAATTGTATATACAATTGTATATACAAATGTAATTGTATATTCAAATTGTAATCAAAAGTTGAAAAATCAGTGGATAGGTTTAAGAGCAAATGAGATATAAATGAGAAGAACTTGGAGGAGTGGAAAAACAACCCTGAATGCATACAACACAGGGTGAATACACACGTTCCTCAGGTGCACAAAGAAAGTTGAAGAAGATTGCTGCAAGCTAACCCATAAAGCAATTGTTACAAAGTTAGTGCCCTTGATGCAGTCAAGTAAAAAAATTTTTTAAAGAGGACCAGAAATACTCTCCTATGTTTGAAGATTAAATACTTGTCTACATAATACATGAGCGGAAGGGAAGAAAATGAGAAAAATCTAACTTAACAACAACAAATGCTACATATTACAATTTGTGGAATGCAGCTAGAGTGGAAATTAGAGTGAAATCCATCATCTTAAGTATTTCCATTAACATGGAAGAAAGGCCCAAAGTTAATGAATTAAACATACAACTCACAAAGGTAGGTAAAGACTAGTGGAGTAAACCAAGATAAAGCAGCAGAAAGTAAATACTAAAGAACAACATTAAAAAGAAATGGGTGAAATTAAAACAACAAGCATGCAGAAAGGATAAACAACGCTCGTTCTTTGAAAGGACTAATAAAACTGACAAAACTCTGCGAGAGGGTAAAGATGGAGGGAGGGAGAGAGACGGGGTAGGATAGAGAATAAATGCATACTATGAGGAATAAAACGATATAATCATTGAAGCTACGGACATTAAAATAATAACAGAATCTTTTTTTTTTTAACGTTTATTTATTTTTGAGACCGAGAGAGACAGAACATGAACGGGGGAGGGGCAGAGAGAGAGGGAGACACAGAATCGGAAGCAGGCTCCAGGCTCTGAGCCATCAGCCCAGAGCCCGACGCGGGGCTCGAACCCACGGACCGCGAGATCGTGACCTGAGCCGAAGTTGGACGCTTAACCGACTGAGCCACCCAGGCGCCCCAAGAATCTTTGACAATAAATTTGAAAGTTCTAACAGTCCAATTCCTAAAAAAAAAGTAAGATAAAATCTGCCAAAACTTGAGTAGAAATTAAAAACCCAAGTAACCTTATAATCATTAAAGAAATAGATTAAGTAGAAATATTCCCATAAAGATGATACCAGATCCAGATACCCCTGGGTATTAACAAACATTCAAGGACTAACAATTTCAATTCCCCATCAACAATTCCAGGGTATAGAAAAGGGGGTGTATGTATGAGACTAGAATATCCCTGATACCCAAATGTGGCAAGAAAGGTATGAAAGACAGGCAGGTTTTAAACATAGTTGTGAAAGTCCTAAGGAAAAAACCAGCAAACTGGATTTGGTAGTGTATTAATAAAAGGTAATGAACTACAGTAATTTGGGTTTTTCCCGAAAACAGAAGTTTGATCGCCACTAGAATTGTCCTGATGTATTTTACCACAGGAACCGTCTCAAGTGGAAAAGTCAGATGATCCTAGCACTGGATGTAGGGAAAGAATTTGAAAAATCTAATATTCATTCTTTCAGAAAATTATTAGAAAAGGAACACCAGCATAGAGGGGAATTAATTTAACTGAGTAAAACATAACTTAAAAAACCCAGTAGCAGACACATGAGTCAACGTATTGAATATAATAACTCCCTTAGGGAAGGGCATTATAAATACAGAACGAGGGAGGTCTGGGATGTACCCTTTGTTGTTGGACTGGAATTAGAAGTATTAGTAAGAACTCAAAGTGTGTGTGTGTGTGTGTGTGTGTGTGTGTGTGTGTGTGTGTGTATGTGTATGTATGTATAACCTTTCCTAGCTTTGTCTGCTGAGACGGGTCAGAAGCATGATACTCCAACAGCAGTGAAAACTTTTAGCCCCTGGATTCTCCACTAAAAGGAACCAAGGCTTCTTGGTGAAATGGTTAATTCCACTGCTGGAGCAGAAAAAGTACAGGGTGAATCTGAAACATTATTTTGTTCCAGAAAGTAAGGCAGTGCTCAAACGATCATGGTGGCTTGTCAAAAGGATGTAATAGCCAGCTTGAAAGGGCTCCAAGGAGCCACATCTGGACAATTTGAGTCTAAAGAAAGAAAAAAGAAATAGTAGTGGATTTGTGGCAGACTGTATTTTCCAAAGACAGTTATGGTGGTATTTCCTGTTGTACATATTCTTCCTATGTGCTTTGGACACCCTTCACGCTGGCAGGTATGGTTTATGTCCCATCTCCCTGAACCTGGGTGGGCTTACGGGTATGCAAGCGATGCTACGGGGCTTCTGAGGCCAGATCATAAAGTCAGGGTAGCGTCTACCTTATGCTGGAGCCCTGAGCTAACATATAAACTGTCTAACTGTCCTGAGGCAAGTCTGTTATCAGGAAGCCCAACTAGTCCATGTGGAGGGACCCTGTGAACACGTGACCAAAGAATAATGCTGCTTCAGCCGCCCTCTGACTACCACTACCTTAGAGCCCCTCAGTTAAAACCACCCAGCTGCTCCTTTGCCAAATTTCTGGCCTACAGAAATACGGAGAAATAGTAAAACGCTTGTTGGTAGAAGCCACTGTGTTTTGTTATGATTTGTTGCATAGCAATAGATAATCACAGTAGATTTTAGGACCTGGGTATGGGTTGGCACCGTAACAAAAAATCAAAGCATGTAACGGTAGCTTTGGAAGGTAGGAGGAAGCAGAAAGGGCTTTGAAAAGATTACCGGTAAGAGCTTGAAGGGTCTGTGTGAGAGTGTAAGCAGAAACCCAAAAAACCCTGAGGAGGCTGTCAGTGAGAGCTTGAAGACAGTAAAGGAAAATGTTACTAAGAGTCAGGTAGAAGAGGACCCTTGACTGGGGTAGTGAATAGTTGGGCAGTATTGTGACCTGTCATAATAAAATACCGAGAGGGGTGCCTGGGTGGCTCTGTCGGTTGAGCGTCTGACTTCAGCTCAGGTCATGGTCTCACAATTCGTGAGTTCGAGCCCCACTTCAGGCTCTCTGCTTTTAGCCCCGAGCCTGGAGCCTGCTTCAGATTCTTTCTGTGTCTCCCTCTTTGGATCCTCTGTCCCCCCGTCTCTCTGCTCCTCACTCACTCATGCACACATTCTTTCTCTCTCTGAAAAATAAATATTTAAAAATAAATATGTAAAATAATAAAACAGTGGGAAATACACCAAATAAACTCAGTGATCCAACTCAGCAGATGATCAGACAGAATACTGAAAGTCCCCCCCTGCCCCTGCACCAGGTTGCTTCTTACCTGCGATGAAACATGAGAGGGGAGCAAAGGTGCAAAGCTGTTAAATACAGAGGAGTCAGGGCTCACCACCTTTGAAAATAAAACTGCTTCTCATTCGTAACTTCTCAAAATGGCAAAAAGTGGTCACATTAAGAAAAGATTTCAGGGCAAAGATCAAATCCATGAAGGATTTGTAAGATTCTTTTTTAAAACTTGAGAAAATTTTAAGGTAACAAGACCTTTCCTACCAGGGGAGAAAAAAGGTCTTTTAAAGATCTCAGGGGTGTGCCTTTCTGTTGAGCAATAGGGCTTCAAGTATCTTAAGAGGATGGCCCTCTAGCAACTTCACAGGGGGCCCAAGATCCAACAGAGTTTATCCTGAAGAGGTTTTTGGGGTTGGCTTTTGTCTGCAAGAGTACGTATTACTCAGGCTTCTCTACATAAGCAGAACCAACAGACTGTGTTTATGTTGAAGGAGATTTAAGGAATTGAATCACATGATTATGGAGTCTGGCAAGTCCAAAATCTGATTAAGTAGTCTAGCTGGCTGGAGATACAGGAAGGAATTACAGTTTGAGTCTGCTCACAGGATTCCTTCTTGCTTGGGGGAGATGAGTTTTTGTGCTAGTCAGACCTTCAGCTGATTGGATGAGGCCCACCCACACTTACAGGATAGTCTGCTTTTCTTGAAGTTCACCAATTTAAATGTTAATCTCATTCAAAAAACACCTTCACAGAAACATCTAGAAAAATGTTTGACCCACTACCTGGTCACTGTAGTGACTCAGCCAGGTAGATACACATAAACTGATACATTAAAAACTCACAGGTGAATTTTTTTTTAAAAAGAATTATATAAGTTTGGAATGAAAGGGACAGGGGTGGTATAAAATGAAGAGATCCCTGAATGCCCTAATGTCCATGGGTAGGAAGCAGGCTGAGAGAACTTTTAACTATAGATTTAGGCTAGTTTTTATGAAAAAGAAGGATGGTTCAGAGGGTGGGGCCGAGAGCCATGGAGAATTATTCCTGTGCAGTAGACTTGAGTCCTAATAGGGGAACTGGGAACCAAGTACCTGTTGGATTTCAGAACTGCTGTGGATCATCAGTTGAAATGTGCCTCACATTTTGTACCTTTTTAAAATGTAAATCCCTGTACATATAATTCTCCACCTATCCCACCATTATAAATTGGTGTACGTGGGGAGCAGAGTATGTATTTCCTTTGTTTGCACATCTTCCAATAAAGAGGAAGGATATGTGGACTCAAGGGACTGAACCCAAGGAGTCTTACCCGAGGAACCTTATCTGAACCTGGACCTAATTCAGGGAACAAGATCCTAGGTTTAGTGCTGGTGTCCTAACGTCCTGGGGAATGCTAGGAAGAAGATTGCATGTGTGTCTATGGAAAGGATGTGAGTTCATATGCTCAGAGGAACGTAGCAGATTGTATTTTTTAAAGATAACCACAAGAGTATCTCTCATTACACATCTTCTCACAATGGGACTTTGAGTTTCCTTCCATCAATGGGATCTATTTCCCTCATCTTGAATCCGGGTAGCTTCGTGACTATGACGGAAGTGACGCTATATAGCCTCTAAGGCTTTGTCATGAAAAGTGACAAATCTTTAACCTTGCTGGCTGGATCACTCACACTGAAGCCCTGAACTGATGTGTAAACAGTCTGACTGCACGGAAGTTACCATCTTGTGAGGGAACCCAAATGAGCCAGTATGGGAAGACCACATGGAGAGTCTCTGAGACTACATGATGAGAGAGAGAGAGAGACTCAGTAAGCCCTCAGATGGCTGGTTCCTCACTCCTACAACTCTAGCTGTTAACCTGACTTCAGCCACACATGGGTCCTTGAGTCACAGTTAGTCCTTCCCAGACTCTTAGCCCACAGAAACTGTGGGCGATAATAAAGTAAATGTTGTTGCCTCAGCCAACTAGATTTTTGAACGATTGGTGGAGCCAAAAAGTACCTGGAACAGGATTAGAGCACATTGAATAAAACAGGGATCCATGAGTCCATCCTTACATAAATGGGTAAGTGGTGATAAAGGAAACCTGTTTACAATGCCAGATAAGAAATACAGAAGAGATGATGGTGTTAAAATAGTCATCAGTGGCTATTGACAAGCAATAGTCAGAATTTGATGAAGAACAGAATATTGACATATTCTGAAGGTACTTCTTCACCAATGAGTTTTTAATTACAAAGGGAAAATCTACCTCTACATTGGAGTCACTTGCTGGATACCAGCTTAAACATAAGATTAAAGCTAACATTGCAGGGCGCCTGGGTGGCTCAGTCAGTTAAGCGTCCAGCTTCAGCTCAGGTCATGATCTCTCAGTTCAGGAGTCCAAGCCTCACGTCAGGATCTGTGCTGACAGCTCAGAGCCAGAGCCTGCTCCAGATTCTGTGTCCCCCTCTTTCTCTGCCCTTCCCCTCCTCATGTGCTGTCTCTCCCCCCACCCAAATAAACAAACAAACATTAAAAAAAAAAATAAAAGCTAACCGCCAATACTGGGACAATCCAGCATCATGTGCCTCTTGATATGATGTACCGAGAGGGACAAAATATCAACTCTGTGGTATTTTGTGAAAAATGTGTAACATTCTTGAGTCTTACCATGAGGAAACAGCAGTCGAATCCGGGTTGAGGGATATTGTACAAAATAACTTGGCTATGCTCTTGAAAAATATGAAGATCAAGAAACAAACAGAAAGGCTGAGGAACTGTTTCAGATAGAAGGAGACTAAGGAAACATAACAACCAAGTGCCATCTGTGATCATGGGTTGATTCTTGTACTAGGAGAGAACAGTAGCTCTAAAGAACACTATTGGGACAATTGACAAGATTTTAATATAGACTGTGGAATAGGTGATAGTATTGTAGCAATACTGATTTTTACAGTTGTACTATAGAAGGATGTTTTGATCTTAGGAAATAAATGCTTTGGGATTAAAGGCATGTGGTGCTTTTCATTTGTTCTCAGATGGTTCCCATAAAAGCATGGATATGTATTGAAACCATTCCCTTTGAGATGATGAGTAAGATAAGGGTACCTGCCTCTTCTGCTGAACAGTACACTGGAGGTCCTAGAAAAGGCAAGTAAGCTAAGGAAAAGAAATAAACAGTATCAAGACCGGAAAGGAAGAAACAAAACTCTGATTATTCACAAATTTTGGGGTTTTATAGAAAAGCCAAAAGCTTTGTGAACAAATTACTAGGATTAGCTCATGTATTTAAATAGCTCAAAATTAAAATACAAAATCCAATTGGGTTTATATATAACAGCAACAAAGAGAAATTGTAAAGATATTAAACTCACTGGAATCGAAAAGAAAACTTCCAAGAATCAATATAATTAAAATATGTAAGACGTCCATAGAAAATAGTAACAATTTATTAAAGATCAAATTAATGGATAAGAAAGCTTAATATTACAGTGTATTGTCACCTCAAATGATAAGTATATTAACTTTTTATCAGGTTTGTGTGTACATGTGTATGTAATTTAACAAGCTCCTTCTTAAATGTAGGTAGAAAACAAAGAACCAGAAAGAGCAATGGCCATCTTGAAGAAAAATGAGGGTTCGAATATACTACCAGTGAGAACACATGTGGTATGATTCCTTTGAAAAACAGTTGGGTCTTATTTAATGTGGCTGATAGTGCTCATATGCCAGGACCCAGACATTCCACTCCCAGGTATATATTCTTAAAGAGTATATATATCCTTGTACATTTCTACTGGGAGACATGAACAGGAAAGTTCTAGAAGTTTTGTTTGTAATAGCTTAAAACCAGAATTTAAAAGTCTAGCAACAGAAGAATGTGTAAGTAAATTGCAGTATAGTCTATAGTGATTGCTATGGAGTCTATTATGATACTATAGTGATCTATTTTCTAGTGATATATAGAAGATACCTAGATGTGTGGTTAGACAGACAGTAGATAGGTAGGTAGGGAGTAGATATAGATATAGTGAATCTAGAATACTGTATCACATGGGAAATGAATGAATTACATTTACATGTGATAACATTGCTGTTATATTCTCAGGAAGGTAAGCAAAAAGAAGCAAGTTACAAAAAATGTCTTTGTATGTAAGTAAAAACTGATTTACATGGATGATCATTGTATTGTTATATGCTACTTAAATTTTATAAATATTTTGTTTCTATTCAAAAGTTAACTTTCTTTTCTTAAAATTTATTTATTTTGAGAGCAAGAGAGAGCGAGAGAGAGAGCACTCAGACAAGTGGGAGAGTAATAGAGAGGGAGAGAGAAAGAATCCTAAGCAGGCTCCACACTGTCAGTGCAGAGCCCGATGCGGGGCTTGAACTCAGAACCATGAGATCATGACCTGAGCCAAAATCCAGAGTTGGTCGCTTAACCGACTGAGCCACCCAGGCACCCCTAATTTTATTTTCTTAGAATGAATAGGTGCAGGATCTGAGGAGGGACAGGAAGAGGGAGAATCTCAAGCAGGCTCCACACCCAGCGCAGAACCTGACCTGGGGCTTGATCTCATGACCCTGAGATCATGACCTGAGCTGAAATCAAGAGTTGGATGCTTAACCAACGGAGCCACCCAGGCACCCCAGAAGTTAATTTTGAATTATTTTAAATAAATGTAAAATATTTATCACAGCAAATAATCTTGACCAAAATATTCATGGTACATCCATGCCATAACGTACCAAGCACCTATTGTCTGTGTGAAGCCCTCCGCCTGGTCCTAGGAAAGAAAGATGAGCAAGGCATGTCCCAGCCCTGGAGGAGCACAGTCTGTGTATAAATAATAATGCTGTGTCAGATGAACTGTTATAACACTCTCATGAATACAAGAGGGTTCACTGCTTCTTCTCTTCTTTCAATCAACCAAAGTCCTGTAATTTCCAACCCAATTTCTTTTTTTTTCAATATATGAAATTTATTGTCAAATTGGTTTCCATACAACACCCAGTGCTCATCCCAAAAGGTGCCCTCCTCAATACCCATCACCCACCCTCCCTTCCCCTCCCTCCCACCCCCCATCAACCCTCAGTTTGTTCTGAGTTTTTAAGAGTCTTATGCTTTGGCTCTCTCCCACTCTAATCTCTTTTTTTTTTCCTTCCCCTCCCCCATGGTCTTCTGTTAAGTTTCTCAGGATCCACGTAAGAGTGAAAACATATGGTATCTGTCTTTCTCTGTATGGCTTATTTCACTTAGCATAATACTCTCCAGTTCCATCCACGTTGCTATAAAGGGCCATATTTCATTCTTTCTCATTGCCACGTAGTATTCCATTGTGTATATAAACCACAATTTCTTTATCCATTCGTCAGCTGATGGATATTTAGGCTCTTTCCAGAATTTGGTTATTGTTGAAAGTGCTGCTACCAACATTGGGGTACAAGTGTCCCTATGCATCAGCACTCCTGTATACCTTTCCAACCCAATTTCTATCCTCTTGGCTCTCCTTACTTGCTCATTAAGAAGTGGGCTGATCCACGTACTTGAGGGCTGAAGAGCAGATGGCATGGAAGAAAAGCCAGGGCAGCTGGGAGTGCAGAGGTTAAGACTATGATAGGGAGTGGCACCTGGGACAGCTGGAGGTGAGAGGGAAGGGAGGCGGGAGCAAAAACGGATGTGAGCAAATGTTACCATAAGTTGCAAATTTGTGTCTCCATAACTGTTTTAGAAAAAAGGCAGTAAAGCAGTTGTGTTATTTGTTAAAATTATTTTTGACCTTGGGACCGTTTTTCCTCAACCACATTATTCTTCCAAAGCTGGACCTTATGCGTTTGGGTTTAATAGCTACACAAGAATAGTAGTTAGCAATACGCAGAGGGTGAGAGTTCTCTAGAACTCTGTCACTAGGAATAAGAACAATATGCCAAGGAGAAGAAATTGATCAGCATATGAGGAACTTGTTACTGTAGTTAAGTGTGTTAGACAAGATCAACAATAAATTTTCCTTGCAATTTATCCTGGGGCTTGGTCCTTCCCGCTGCCTGGACCTGTTTCAGTTAGGACTAAATTGCAGACAGTAGAGCAAGACTTGGCTGAAGGAAATGGCAAAGGGCTTACCGACTGACCTTTTGTAAAACTCAGGTGATATAAAAATAATTTGCATCCAGGAGTTCAGGATGATTTCTTTAATACATAGACTCCTATTTTATAGGAGGTTTTCGTTTTTAATTTTTTTTTCTGTTTTTCACAAATAGTTCATCCTTCAAGGTGGTTTGTTCTGGCCTGTGGTGTCATTAAAGAAGTGTGGGTGAGGCGACGCAGCTCTGTTATCACAGGCTGCTCTGTCTGCAGCAGGAGGAGAGGACTGGTGGGGCTGGGGGGCAGCCAGTAGACAGAGAAGCCAGGGAGCAGGAAAGAGGGGTGATGCAGACAGGGGCTGAATCTGCCACCCCCTCTTCCTAACCGAGCATCTCAGTCAGTCTCCTCTGGGGTGGATGCTCTGGGAGACGCGTCTCTGGTGTGACGTGAAGGTGAGGGTGTAGGTCAGTGGCTCCTCAGGGGGCTTTGCTGCGTGTCTGTCCTGCCCACAGGAGGCTGGAGGAAATTGTGTCTGTGTGTTCGTTTCCTATTGCTGCTGTAACAAATTGCCATCAACTGGGTGGCTTAGAATAACATACATTTATTGTTAAAGTTCTGGAAGTTAGAAGTCTAAAATCACTTTCGCTGAGTAACATGAAAGTGTCAAGCCTCATTGTGACCACTTTAATTCCATGATGAGGCTTTCTAGGCTCTCTTGTTTCCTGCATTAACTCCTTGGACCACAGGTGCCTGCTGAGCAAGAAGTTCCCAGAACCACCTCCTGCAAGTTTCACAACAGAGATGGGGTCTGCAGGCTTTGTCCCCAGTAGGGGTGGGGGCCAACCGTGCTGGGTACGTTTCAGCCTCGAATGGCCTGTTTGCTCCAGGAACTCCAGGGCCTCTGACCAAAAGGCACAGTCAAGTTTGGTGCTCTAGGAGGCTGGCTGACCAGCCTCTCTGAAGCCAGCATGTCTGCGGATCATATTGCCACTTTCAGCATTGTTAATGAAAGCTCTGACCTTGGTCATCAGAGCAAGACCAGCTGTGTTTGCTGTGCAATGTGTATTTTTGCCCTCTTGTGTTGAGAGAATCAGAAGTCCCTAGGAAACAGATAAGGCTGAGTCTCAGAGCCCTCCCTCTGAAGCCTGGAGTCCTGTTTATGAGTGGTTCATGCAGTGGTGATAGGGGTCCCAGTTCTTTCTAGTAAGGTCTTCCTTGGGAGCTCTTTACTAAGCAGAACATTGGGTTAACTAGAACACCCACCTCCCTGGCCACGTTATAGTGGATGCTTTGCCACATGACTCCATGTTGCTGCTCAAGATCAGGCCTGGAGATTATACTGCATAGGATTCTCTATGCTATGAATTCCTAAAACACGAAGCATGGAGGTGGTACTGTGTGGAGCGGTTTGTAGTGACTGCAGATTCCTGGAAGTTAAAATGGTTGGTCTTTGTGGCCTCAGACAAGAGCAAGACAGGGATTCCTTCTGGAAGCTCTAGGGGAGAATATGTTTCCTTGCATTTGCTAGTTTTTGAGGCTACTTGCTTTCTTGGCTTGTGGCCCTAGATCACTCTGACCTCTGTTTCCCTTGTAATATCTCCTGACTCTGACCCTCCTGCCTCCTCCTTATGAGGACCATGGTGATGACATTGGCCCCACCTGGGTAATTGTTCCCAAGCCCCTTAACTTAATCACATCTGCAAAGTCCCCTTTGCCACGTAAGGGAATGTGTACACAGGTCCTGGGAATTAGGTGTGGACATCTTTGAGGGCAGTTGTCTGTCTGCCACAGAGCTGGATCATGGGCCACTTTCCATTGAAAGTGTATTCTGTACCCTGGTGTATTCTTGGTTTTTCTTGCCATGATAAAAAGATACAGATTATTGAAGTGTTACGTATTGTAGTGATGGCTGCCAGCAATGAGCTCACTAGAATAGTTTTTAATATCATTTGTTTGGGAATATGACTGTGAGCAAGGAGCCTCCTGGTTGCCATTCCTATCATTAACCTGTGATTTTATAAACTAAATCTTGACTGGCAAGTTGAAAAGGATCACCTTTCTATTTTCTCATTTCACACAGATTTATTTCAGGTCATAGCTCAGAATCTTAGCAAATACAATAGTCCCTCCCCCTTATCTGTGGGGGATGTGTTCCAAGACACCCAGTGGATGCCTAGAACCACAGACAGTACCAAACCCCTATGTATACTATGTGTAACCTGTACATACATACCTGTGATAAAGTTTAATGTATAGATTAGTCACAGTAAGAGATTAACGTGGTAACTAAGAGTAAAACAGAATAGTTGTAACAATATACAGTCGTCAGTTATGTGAATATAGTTTCTCTCTCCCAGAATACCTTATTGTGCTGCACTCGCCCTTCTTGTGATCATGTGAGGTGTTAAAATGCCTCCGGTGATGAGATGGAGTGGGGTGAATGATGCCAGTGTGTGATGTGGCCTCAACCCGCTGTTGCTTTCTGATCATAAGTCATAAGGAAGATCGTGTGCTTCCAGACACAGTTGACTGCGGGAGACTGAAATCAGGGAAAGTGAGACCACGGATAATGGGAGGCTGCTGTAAAATCATTTGATGCTCATTCTGTCAGCACACATTCCCCAGATTTGAGAGACCTGCTTGGAACCACGTCCCTCTAGGTAACTAGTTCAGCCTGGAGGGGCTGGGTTTCTGTACAGGGAGGCCTACACCACACCCGCTAAGCCCGGGTTCTTCCCAAGCCGATCTTCAGCAGCACAAGCAGGAAGTTCAAAGCCTCCTGAGTGAGTGACTGGCAGCAATAAATCTCAGGCTTGCGACAGGGGTCCCTCTCCTGCCGTGTAATCACCAAGGTCCACGCCCCAGCCACCCCACCTACCCCACCCACCTCTCCTTTCGTGCTTCTCTTGTGGTACTGGGGGGCAGGGGACTGCACTTTCTCCAAAAGCGGTACCTTGTAACACCTGGTGTATGAAAATGTGTCAGTCAGAAGGTTGTTAAGATTTTGATGGATAGATGTTGAAAGCAGCAATGTGAACACAGAGTCACATCAGTGGTCCCCAGAAAGACCCTAGGAGGGGGGTCAGTTGGGATGGGAGCGGCCCATCCTTTTTTGGGATTAGCACTCTGGTGAAGAAGCTGTCAGCACCCCTCAGGGTGCAGTGCTGTCTCTAGGTTTGTGTCCCAGGTCTGGATGCTGCCTGCTGCAGCCCGGCGACACTGGGGACTGGGGCAAGCCCTGCTTTTGTGTCCTTGCTGTTCGCAGCCCGAGTAAGTGTGGCAAGATTCTGGACCAGAGTTTGTGGGTGTTTGTGTCTACAACTCACAGACCCCACTTAGACCAGCTCATCTTGCCAGATCTCCACGCTAGGGTGCGGGCCTGGGTTCAGCTGTTACTTGGCCTTTCTCTGCCAAGATGTCTTGTGCATCTGGGGGCTTAAGGGGTCCCTGTGGTCGAGGTAGGGTCCCTAACTGTTGGTCCACCTAATAGCAGCCTAGACACACAGCAAGTTCTAAGAGGCGAAGACGGGATTCTATTTCTATAATACACTTGGATCTTCTCTGTGACACACGAGAGCGTACAATGTGTATGTCTTATCTTCTTGCCTAGACCGCCATCTCCTTGAAGCCAGGGATGATATTTTTGCTTAACTTGTGCTTGTTTACCTACCTTTCTCTTGAAGGTGCTGTTGCTAGTACAAAAATACACGTTGTGTGACTCCGGATTACAGGTGGCCCTGAGAACTGCTGTGGGAGCTGTCTTAGAACAGCCAGCAAGGAGAAGGGAGCAGAGGAGGGAGCTGGGAGTCCTGCAAGGTGTTTTTAACCTGCTCTAACCTTGAAACCGAGTGTGAGCAGCGACAATACTTGGGCGGCAGTGCTCTGTGGATCATGCTGTGGTTTGGGGCTATGCTAAATTTGGGGATACGCTAAAACTATGCTGATACGCTAGTTTTCCCTGAACCTTTTTTCTTCGTTAGATCAGTGATTCCCACCCTTGGTTTTACAGCACCCCAGGGTGCCTCCGGTTGTCTCAAAGGCTGGCACAGAATTCTCAAACCATCTGCTTCAGACGAAAAACAAAAATGCAGAACACAGCAGTTTTAGCTGAGTTTGGAGGAGGGGAGGAAGAAAGTGCCACAAAATCCAAACCAGCAAATTGGGTGTCACGCTCCGAAGGTTGGAGTTGCTGCCTTAGAAAAGAGAAACGGTTACAGAAAGCCGGTGTCTTCTCGTCATGGGTTGGATCCATGTTTGGGGCACTGCTGCACAAAAAACCCACTTTACTGCTTTCTGTGCCTTTTCTATAGAAAATGAATGTTATTATAGATGAATAGTGTTGTACAAAAAAAGCATTCAGCAGAGATCTGAACCAGCAACTCTGAAGTGAATCTCTAGTGAAGCAACGCTTTCCCGTTTGCTGGGTTTCCGGGGGCTCGGCTGTGGGTTCAGCAATGGAGATGCTCTGATTGGGTTTCAGGGTTTCCCAATGCTTGGCTGGGCACTTAGGGAGGCAGTGGTGCCTCAGTTTTCTCATCTGTACAATGGAGATGATGATAATATGGATCGCATGAAGTTAAGAGAATTAAACCTTAGATGGGGTGCCTCAGATGGGTGGCTCAGTCAGTTAAGCATCAAACTTCAGCTCAGATCATGATCTAGCAGTTCATGAGTTCGAGCCCCATGTCGGTCTCTGTGTGGATGGCTCAGAGCCTGGAACCTGCTTTGGAGTCTCTCTCTCTCTCTCTCTCTCTCTCTCTCTCTCTGCTCCTCCCCCACTAGTGCTCTGTCTCTGAAAAATAAAAAATAAATATAAACCTTTGATGTGACCCTGGCACATAGTAAGCATTATAGAAGTGTGTGATAAATAAAATATTGACAGCCTACTGTGTACCAGGTTTGACGCCAGGCAGGTTCCTGGTAGCCAATGTCTGGTGGAAAAGGCTAAAAGACCGCTGAGTGAAATACCCTGGGATGAACGCTAGTTCAGCACAGTCTTGTGTGAAGATTCGTAATTAAAACATAGATTCTGGTTCTGGCTTTGTTTGTTAATATTTTAGACAAGTTGTTTATCTTTTCCAAGCCTCAGCGTATTTATTAGGTATGCTGGGTTACAGTGACAAGTGGGCTCCAACATTTCAGTGCCTCAACACCATAGAAGTTTTCTTCTTGCTCCAGGAACGGTTCTGGGCAAGTGTTCAGATTGTCAAAGCAGCTGTCCTCTATGTGGTCATTCAGGGGCCCAGGCTGACAGCCGCTTCCAAGATCGCCTTGGG
The DNA here is from genome assembly GCF_023721935.1 of Panthera uncia. NCBI lineage: Eukaryota > Metazoa > Chordata > Mammalia > Carnivora > Felidae > Panthera > Panthera uncia. The sequence continues at coordinate 26,840,861 of NW_026057577.1, read as the reverse complement.
TGTCGGCGGCCCAGCCAGCCCCAGCAGCAACAATGGAGGCATGGCTCTGGGAGGTTCTCGCCAGCCAGACCTGGGGGTAGCACGCTCACTGCCATGCACATTCTGACTGAAAGGACTTACCACATCTAATGGCAAGGATGGGTGGGATAGATCATCCTGCTCTATGTTCAAAGAAAGAGAACAGGTGTTCTCTAGACATCTCCATTTGCGGATTTTTAAGGTGGAAGGTGATGTTCCCCACTGGGCTGACTTGCCCGGTTATTGGATGTCCCATCACCTGAGTTGAAACGAGCCAAGTGGTCAAAAGGAGCTGTTGCCTGGGACGTGGCGGCCTTGGCTTGCCAGAGGGCAAGGTGGGAGTAATTTAGCCCGCATCTCAGCACCACCTCTGCGTCGTCCCCTGATGAAATCACATCAACAAATGTTCACAGAGAAATGTGCACCAGGCCCAGGCCTGGGTGCTGGGAACAGAGTGGCCATATGACAAAGAGCATATATGATACAGAATCTCAGTACAGTGTGACACACACCGTAAGAATACACATGGGGCATCCAGTTCAGACAAGACAGTCAAGACACCTTTCCCAAGGATGGGACGTCTACTGGAGGACAACAGAAGGGGTTGACCTGGCAGGGTCAGGGAAGGCAGGGCCGGGTGGGGGAAGGGTGTCTGGAGCAGAGAGAATCCCAGGAGCAAAGCCCCGAGAGGATAAGAATGCAGCTCGAGTGAGGAACTGAGACTCAGTGTGGCCAGATCTCAGGTCGGGAAGGAGAAGCCAAGAGACCAGACCGGGTGGTGGGCAGTGCAAAGTTTTGCAGGCCACGGTAAAGCCTCACAGGCAGCTCATCTTCCTAAGGGAAGTGCCCCTTTGTTCACTGTGGCTTATTTCTTGGAGCCACCATGGTATGTCCTAAGAATCATTGCTGAAACTGCATGTAAGCAGATGGTGTTTCACTTGCAGCCATTATTCTAGAATCACCTTCTGCCTGTCCAAGGTGGACACGGTTAACCACGTCCCTGAGGTGAATTGGCAAACATTTACCAAGGTTGTGTTGTGGTGCTTGGATGGAACCTGATGACCAAGGGTCACCCTCACTCTCAGCATAGACTAACTTAATGAGATCTGTGTTTTCACAGACTTGCAGGTAGGTGCCCAGTGCTCCTTGGGAGCTGAGGCCAAGCAAGGCTGAGGCTGAATTACCGTGTGGCTGCACCCTGGCCATCGGGCATCACCAGGACCCCCTTGCCTGGGCACAGAGCTGCACCTGCCTCTCAGGGTGACGAGCCCTGCTGGTCCTCACCCCACCGTCCACTCACTCTGTTCGTGCTTCTGTTTATGTTGCACCTGAAAGTTTCCAAACAAGGAGAAAAAAGAAGGGGGAAATCAAAATGTGAATGACTCTTGCTACTCCCAGGTCCCTCAGCTATTCAGTTTACAGCTCTTACAGGATCAGTTCTGGCCTGCATTTCCAGAAATGATTCCTGGTTGTTTAACTGCAGTGTGTGTCTGGAATGCTTATAACGTTGGTCAGTATTGCAGTGAACACTCACACGCACACACACAAACACACACGTGGTGAGGGAGGTGGGGATTACAACTGAGGGGGGGGGAGGGGAGAATGGGCACTGGTTGGCCCACCTGAGTTTGGGGTGAACCCTGGTTTTCAAGAGGAATGAAACAGTTTGGATGAGAGTGATGTGTCTCGATGAGGCATCAAGCTGCATCAGTCTTCCTGGAACCTTGACTAATTTTTGATTCTCTGGTTCTGTTAGCCAAGCATTAGATGGAGTACAAAAATACACCCTTCAATTTACAGAGAAGTGGAAGGTATTCAAACACAGAAACAAAATAAAGGATAATTTTTCATCTTCCACTGAAACCTCTCATTTTCCAGCAGTGGAGAAACAAAACAAGAGCCAGTGGGAGCATGCAGTGACTGAGAAGCAGCATGTTAGCAGTCTTTTGGAGAGGGCTGCATGGGCTTGGTGAGGTGCTCTGGACAGAGCTCGGGATTCCTCTCGGTCCACATGGGTTGTGGCTTCACAGACTTAGAACGGCTTGCTGCCCCCCCCCCCCGTCCTTCTTTTGGGTGGAAGGCAAGGGACTGGGAAACACCTCCTCAGAGACCTTGGAAGATGAGGGGAGTCAACTGGCAACAGCATCCCCCTGAGCTCAAAATCCCAGCATGCCCACAAGCTCCCCCTTGGCCCTGCGTCTCCTATCTCCAGGTTGGCTGCCATATTTTGCTCTTTCTACTCCTCTTTGGATCCATCCCTCCTCTGCTTGCTGTCGTCCCTGGTTCCCTGCAACAGCTCCTCTGCCCCCAGACTGCCACCTGGCACCACTCCACTACTTATCCACATTGTTTTTGCACACTTGACCAGCCTGGTGTAAGGTCAGAGCGTGTGGGATTAGCTAATTCACATGGAGACCTAAGTGGCTGTCGCATGGAGCTTGCGGGGAAATCCTGCCTGCTCTTCTGCCCACATTTTGAGGCCATCCTTGGTGTGTCTTCATCTACCTCTCCATTGACAAGCACCCTGCTCTAGCATATTTCCTTTGTTCTGGCTCTGCATTCTGGCTTCCTCTCTTGGTGGAAAATTTCTGTTTCCTCCCAAGATCAGGCTAGAGTCTCCTCTCAGCTGCTCTCTGTTCATCTCTGTTTATCTCTCTTTTCCTCTCCACCCCACACCCACCCCTCATTGGTCAGTGCTTGGTGGTGAGACTAACCCCTTGGTTTCATGAAGTGCCTCATCTCCCCAGCTATTTAGTGAGAATAAAAATAGTTAGGGTGTGTTGATTGCTTACTATGGGCCAAAGATTGGGTCTAGCCTTCCTCAAATAAATACACTCAGTAACTGTGTGGTGAATATCAGTGCCTCATTTCAGTTAGTAAAATCATAGTGCCAGGAATCAAAGCTGTTTACCTGTGCTTTTAACCTGTGCCCTCACTGTGTATGCTACCTAATAGGTACTCAATGGATAGTTATTGAAAGAAGGAACAAGCCAGTATGTCTTCCCCAGGACCCTAGTGCCTGGCATGGTACAGAGCACATAATACATGCTCAACTAATAAATCTTTGACAATTTCTTTAAGTTTTTATTATAATTCCATTTAGGTAACCTACAATGTTTTATTAGCTTCAGGTGTACACCATAGTGATTTATTACTTCCATACATCACCTAGCTTTCATCACTCAACATATCCGAAGAGATTATGTGAGAATATCAACAACTCTCACTGGCTGGTGGAGTGACCCAGTGCTTTAGTTGTTTGGCTAGGGATCCAGATTCTAGTCCTGGCACCCTATATTTGTCTGTGGGACCCTGGGCCCTAATCATCCTCTGACACAGTTTCCTTATCTGTATGACAAGGGGTTGTGCACAGGTCCTGTGAACTCTGAAATTCTTGATGCTCTTATTTTCATTCCCTGAAGAGGTTAATTTGGACGAGGTGCTCTTTTGCTGGCAATTACGCAGCTGAGACATCGCTTATTAGTGAGGATAGCATCATTGCCAAGGCCAGTACTGTTACTGATGACCGTTTACCGGTCTCAGGAGATCAGAGACTGTGAGGAGCTTGCTTAAGATGAATAAAATTTCCCCCCATCCACCATCAAATGAGACAGCTATAGATGCAGAGCTGGGGACATTCATGGGTAGGATGTTTTGAATCCACCTAATTTAGCCAGCTCTAATTCTTCCCTAAGCATCTGTGGATTCACACTGTGAAATAAAGGAGCTGCCTTCAAGTGGGACCTCTGCATTTCCATGAAGGGGAAGCCAGGATAGGCTGACCAGATATGGACACAGACAGTGGTGGGGAGAAGGAATCCAGCTCCTGGGAGCCTAGGCCTCATCAGACATCCCACTTGGACAGCTTGGTTTAGGGTTGGGATGTGTGTGATAAGCTAATTCACATGGAGATCCAAATGGCTGCCAAGGATAATTTGCAATTTTAACCGAAGAGATACATAATTAATAGAAATCCTTTAGACATCAAGTGTAATTGGACTTATTGACCCTGGGCCTGTTTTTCCAGAAGAGCAGAAAGGCTGCAATGGCACTCTTTTGGGAAGACCCCACATAGCAGGGCTTAAAAGGTGAAGTCTCACACGTCTGTTTGATCCATGAGGTTATTGTGACATAGAGTGGTCAAGGATTCTTTAAAGCATTTGCAGACAAGTTAGCAACATTAAGTGGCTCTGAAGGGCTTTACTGAGTACAGTAAGGTCAAATTCAGTTCTGAAGTCTTATGTTCAGCAGATCTGAGTGGATGGCATCCTCCATGAAGTAGGCAGCACAGGTGAGAGACCCTGGAGGGCTTATGTTGGATGTGACCTTCTCGAGTTCAACTCTGCCTTTGAATCACTGCGGTATCACATAACCCACTTGGTGAGCTTTTCTGGAGGGTCTTCTTTGTGCCAGATATTGTGGTAGTGCTGGTCCAAAGTGGTGTGGTTTGGAGAAAGCTCAAGTTCTATGGAGCTCTGTCTGCAGCAGGCTTATCTAGGCTAGTCGGCTCTCCACCTCTATTTCCCAAACTCTGGCCATCTATGACAAGACAAGGCGGCAAGTGGTACGTGTTCCTCATCAGCTCCTTGGAGTTGACAGTGCTCTGACCCTTCTGTCTTACACTACCAGAGGCTGTGACTCTGGTTTTTTACCCTTCAGTCATCATAAAGTCTTTTCCCTTTGTCTTGTCAGACTTTGGAAAACCCCAGAGTAATGATAATAATTTATCTCCATAAGCCTTCCAATGGCCTCCCATTATGCTGAGGATAAAATCCAATTTCTTCCCAGAGCCTGCAAGACCCTGTATGATCTCACCCTGTCTGCCTCTCCCCAGTCATCTCCTCCTGACCTCCCTCCCACTCCCTGTGCTCCAGATGCAATGACATACCTTCCTTCTGCCCCTCAAGTAGAACAAACTCGATTCCACCCTGGGCATTTGCACGTGCTACTTCCTCTGCCTAGAATGTCTCCCCTCAGGTGTTTCATGGCTGCTGCCCTCCCACCCTTGCGATCCCCTCAGGTGTGAACTCCCGGGAAGGGCCACTACTGACTTTCTCATCTCAAGGAGGCCCCCATTGCCTTCCACCACCATTACAGTCTTTAGCTCCTTCACAGCAGCTGTTACCCAGGGTTATCTTATTTATAGCTTATGTCTGTCCAGTGAACTAGAATGTAAGCTCCAAGAGAAAAATGTCCTGTCAGAGTTGGTTACTACTATATTTCAGGTGCCTAAAATACTATCGGATGAATGGATAATTGAATGACAACGACTGCTGTTTACTGGGTAGCTATTACCTGTCAGGCTAATACATTTAATCATCATACCAATACCACGTGATGGTGCTATTACCCTTGTTGACACATGAGAAAAACAAGATTCATGTTGGTTAAGTTCACTGTCGCTTTTGTAGTAATCATAATAGCTAGGATTCAAACCCAGGTCTCTCTGGTCTGGAGACGCATGTACTATCTTTAAAGAACAAGTGGATAACTTTCTGTGTTGTCCACTTTGCAGTCGAACACTCCTGGCTCACCTGGCGTTACCTTCTTAAAGGTCCTTCCTCCAAATATAGTCACATGGAGGCTTAGGACTCAACATGTGAATTTGGGAGGGAGGGAACACAAATCAGTCCATATACCAGCATTTTCCAAATCCTTAGCTGTACCCAGCTGATTACTTCCCAGTGTCTCAGAACAAAACATTGAGATATGTGGTCCCTGCCCTCAAGGAACGTAGAGTTGCAGGTGCTCAAATAATTGAATGGTGCGTTCTGTTAATGATTATGGGCTCTAAGAATGAATTGTGGAAGCCACTGTTGAAGCCCCTGGACTGTGAGGGGCCACTAGGGCACACACATGCAGAGAATGTGTCACTTGGGTAATCGATTAACTTAACTGTGGCAGCCAATGAAATACTAAATGTGAAACATACTGCTGAAAATTGTTCAGGCTGCAAGTCACATCGGAGGGATGTCTGCATCGGCATTATGTCATGCTTTGGCCTCCAAAATTTAGGCAGAATGTGAAAAAGCTGGAGAGGGTCCAGAAATGCACAATAAGGGTGAATCAAGGGACAGAAAATGATGCTATGAAGGAAAGAGATAAGAGCTGTGTTTTTTATTTTTTAAATCCCAATGCCCAAGAGATTATGACAAATAGGTAATTTATTGTCTTCCAGGGTGGTTCAGGGAAGAATGCTGACCAGCTGTTTAACATTTTCTTGGAGAATTTAATAGGAGTCATGGGCTCAAGTTCAGCAGAAGAAAGGTGGAGGAGGCAGAGAAGTAATCATTTAGATTTTTAGCGTGATTAAATGCTGACTTGGATGAGCAGGAGAATTGCACTAGCTGTGGCCCTGCCCTGACAGCTATTTGTTTCGGGTGGTTACTGTGCAAGTAGACCTGGGCCTCTGTCGTTGCTCATAAATAATTTCCTCTACCAGTGTATGTCCCTGTGGGGACCTCTAGGGACCTGGACTTGTATGCCTTATCTTGCTTTCTGCAGTGTCTCCTGAAATTTTCACATCTTTGTCCCAAATGGAGCTTTATTTACATCATCTAACTGGGCCTCCTGGCATCTGTCCTCACTTGCATCACTGTGCTCTTGGGACAACCCTGCAGTTTATAAATCCATCAACGTGGAGGCAAGAGATTAAACCAGATGACCTGTGAAGCCTCTTTGTGGCCAAAACAGCTAGTGATTTTCTTGCTTAAAACTTAACAGTGGGTGCAGTGGGTGGTTGTCCACTCTGCCTCTCCATGAACGGGAATTTAATAAAAATTCTCACTAAGAATTAATGGCCATAAAGAGTTAATAGGGTCTCTCTCAGGGAGTTAATTTAGAGAGAGTTTATGGGATAATGGGCAACAAAATGGAAAAGGAAATGATGTTTATTGAGAATCATTTTTCTCTTAAAAAGAGCAGATTTACAAAGGAGCTACTGTTGTCTCCGCTTGCATCATCCATCCAGGGATTCCACAGGCTTTTGAGAGCCAGCTAGATGCCAGGCATTCTTACGGGTGCTGAGGAGAGGGTGGCAACTGGTACAGAGTTCCTACCTCGCGGAGCTTGCAATTCCATATCGATTAGGATTTACAGTTGCAAGCAACAGAAATACAGGCGAAATTGTCTTAAGCAAGGCGAAAGGGATGTGTAAGTGGAAAGGCCAGTGACAACTGGATACAGATGTGACTGCATTCAGAGCTTATTGGGGAAGCAAGAGATGGCCCCTTCCCTGCTGGGAGGACCTCTCCCTGGGCCACCTTGGGTCTTGGGCCCATCCTTGAACACCTCTTATGGGAGAAAAGGAAAGATCACACCTCAGTTCAAGTGGAGACCATGTTTTCCCACTGGTGCTGAGGATGAGGTCAGCACAGCCCAAGGACTAGAGCTGGATGTTTACTCTAAAGCAGGTTCAGGATGATTGATGGGGGAAAGGGAGGAAGAGGGCACTTAGTTCCCACTATATCGTTCTTAGAGGAAGAAACAAGCTCCACAAACCTTAAATGATCCACTTGGTCACAGTAAGGAGCAGAATTCGACGTTGAACCCCTCTTGTCTTTCCCTGCCCTGTGCTCCTTCCAGAAGCAGCAGGGCAGTGTTTACCTAGTACTCTGGCAGAACAGTCTTCTTTGGTCCCTGTCCGTTCTTCTAGATGCTACAGAAACACCTTCACCCCTTCATCCCGTTGGAACTTGTCTTGCCCATGTCTCATCCTCCAGTGCCTAGCTCTTTGTTTTCCAAAATGGTGTGTAATTGTGTGTTATATATAATAAAGATATACATATATAATATACACACGTAAGACTTGACATGAGAACAACCCTGCTTTTCATTCATTGTTAAGTATAATTTGCATAGTGTTATGTTAGTTTCAGGTATACAACCTATTGATTCGACAATTTTATGCATTATTCTTTGCTCACCGTGATAAGTGTAGTTGCCACCTGAAACCATACCACATTATTATTACACCATCACTGACTACATTCCCTATGCTATACTTCTCAACACCATGACTTTTTTTATTTCATCAGTGGAAGTTTGTACCTCTTAATCTCCTTCATCTATTTCACCCCTGCTTTGACCCTTCTCCCCTCGGGCAAGCACCAGCTTATTCTCTATATTTAAGAGTCTGTTTGGGTTTTTTGTTTTGTTTTGTTTTTTTATATTCCACATATAAGTAAAATCATATGGCATTTATCTTTCTCTGTTTTCATGTAGCATAATACCCTCTATATCCATCCATGTTGTTGCACACGGTAAGATCATTCTTTTTAATGGCTGAGTAATATTCTATCATATATATATATAATGTTATGTATAAATCTAAATATATACGTGTATAAGTATATAAATATACAAATATTAATATATAAATATATAGATACATATATCATCGATGGATGGATGGATGCTGGGTTGCTTCCATATCTTGGCTATTGTAAATAATATTGCTGTAAACACAGGGGTGGGTGTATGTATCTTTCCGAATTAGCGTTTTTGTATTCTTTGGGTAAATACCCAGTGTAGAATTACGATCATGTGATATTTCTATTTTTAATATTGGGGGGAAGCTCCATATTGTTTTCCACAGTGATTATACCAATTTACATTCCCACCAACAGTATACAAGGGCACCATTTTCCCCACATCCTCGTCAACACTTGTTGTTTCTTGTCTTTTTGATGCCATCCGAACTGGTATGAGATGGTATCTCTTATGGTTTTGATTTGCACTTCCCTGATGATAAGTGATGTTGAGCATTTTTTGGTGTGTATGTTGGCTATCTGGATGTCCTCTGGAAAAATGTCTATTCAAGTCTTCTCCCTATTTTTTAATCGGATTGTTTTTAGTGTGTGTTGAGTTGTATGAGTTCTTTGTATATTTTGGATGGTGACCCCTTTTCAGATATATCATTTGCTGGTATCTTCTCCCATTCACTAGGTCGCCTTTTCATTTGTTGATGGTTTCCTTTGCTATACAGAAGCTTTTTGTTTTGGTGTAGCCCCAATGGTTTAATTTTGAAAAACAACACTGTTTATAAAACTCCCTGCATTGAATACTTTCTACCCTCCACTCCTTCCTACCAGTGCCTGAGCTCAGCCCTACACTTTCTAGCAGCAGGAACCAAGCAGCTCCCCAGTTTAAGCACTTGGCACCATGTGGGACACAGAGTAGGTATGCAGGGCTGTTTGCTGAATATGGAATATGCCGTTTTCTCCTCTGGGAGTACTGTGTTCCTCCTGAGAGTGGCTTGTGCCCTGTGGAAGCTCTGCCTGTCACTTGGTGCCTTGGCATATGCCCATCCCCACCTCTGCCCCCAACATGGAGCATCTCAAGGGGCAGCCCTGAGGTTGCTCTGGAGTGCTCCCCAACACCCTGCAGTGTGTAGTCCGCACTCAGTGTGTCATAGATGACTGGAATTGCTTCCCTGAGGCCACACAAAGTTGTGCAGGATTGCAGGGACAGAAGCAGGCACAGGTCCCTCACCACTGCTCAGGATTCTTTGTTTTGGTGTCTGGTTACATTCTCTGAGATATTCTCAGCCCATCTCCCTTTCTGCTCTCTTCCCCCCTTCAGCCCCTGGTTTTGTTTTGTTTTGTTTTGTTTTTATGTACCTAAGTAATTCAACCACGTTGTAAAAGGAAAAAAAGAAGAAGGAAGGAGAGAGGGAGGAAGAGGGAAGAGGAAAAGGAAAAGAGTAAGAGAAAGAAGAGAAGAAAAATTGAGAAAAGAAATCTGGAAACCTATTCCCTGTTGCCACTTTGGTTTATTTCCTTTCAGGTTCTTTTCATGTGCATCTGTTTTATATTGCTACTTTTTTAACACAGTGGTGCCCACAGTCTAATTTAGCTGCTTGTTTATCACAAGTAATTTCATGTAATTTTTTCCTATACAAAATTTACTCTCAATCATCTGTAGCTCTCCTTGCTGGGGCTAACACCTACATCTCCTGCTTGAGTATTGTAATTAGACCCAGAATGGATGCATGTGACTTATGGGGTCGAAGGCCTGGTGCCCTCTCCTTCTGATTAGAAGATCTTAAAGATGACTTATTTTGAATTCTTGTTCCCAACTGCGCCTGTTAGAGCAGAAATGATTCTTGCTAAACAACAAAATTCTCTATGAAAGGCAACTTGCTGTGGAAGGAGGGGTAATATCTGGATGGAAAAGTACAGCCAGTTAATGCAGGAAAGATGCCAGAGGGGCACAGGCAACATTGTTACCACTATTGCCCTTCTCTGAAAGGCATGCATCCGCCCAGCCGTCTCAGAATGGCTGGTGGCTGTTGGAGCTCTCCTTGGTGTTGCCGCTTTGGGGAGAGCAGACTGCAAGAAACATGCCCCTTGGTGGTGGTGGCACTGCCCAGCACACACTTTTTGAGGCCAGGGAAGCACCTTGCGTGTGCCAGGTGCTGGGTGCTGGAGTAGGAGCAGACGGGGCACGGGCCCCTCACTCAGGGCTTGCACATCCGTGTGGCACCCAGCTCTGTGGGCAGCTGTCCCTGGCCCCTTAGTCATTGTGTGCAGGGAGCAGTGGGCATGTCCTGGCTCATAGAAGGGAAACATTTTTTAGAAAGTGCTGTAAAGAACATTGACAGGACAAGCGAATAGAACACCACGAGGAGTTAGAGGTGACAGGAACACCCCATCTTTACTTGGAGGACCCTGGTACCCATGGGACAAGTAAGCCCTGGAACCCAGAACTTGGTTTCTCAAAAGTTTTTTCTTCTTTCTGGGTCTCGGCACTTTGATCTGTAACGTGGTGCCAACGATAGTCTTTATTTTCTGGCCGGCGTGATGAAAGCCTACGAGGACTAACCACATACAAAGATTATTGTTAATTTTGTTCCGTGCTGTAGTGGCCAGGGAGTAATAGCCTTGGTATTGAGGTTTTGAGAGAGCTTTTTCATTTGTTTTCAGTTTCCAGACTGACATATGTGTATTTTAGTCAATTTTGAAAACACAACAAAATGCACAAAAAATATCTTTCAACTACCATGCGGGCATTAAACAGCATTACTATTTGCACATATGTCCCATCTAGGTTTTTTTCCTTACACACACGTAAAACTAACAAGCTTTTTGTACGTTTGTACTCATGGCCTCAAATACATATTCCTAATCCCTTTCTTAACATTGAGTTTGAGTACGGAAATTGTTGGGATTTGGAGAACATATCCAGAGTTTTAGATCTTTAGAAATGTAGTGTCAAGCTGCCATTTTGAAAGGTTATTTTGATTCAGATCTCTACTAGAAATTCAAGATGATGCCATTTTCTCCTCACTAGTCCTTTGCTGGATGTTAATAGTCCTTAAAATCTTTGCTAATGTTGGGGCACCTGGGTGGCTCAGTCGGTTAAGCGGCCGACTTCGGCTCAGGTCATGATCTCGCGGTCCGTGAGTTCAAGCCCCGCGTTGGGCTCTGTGCTGATAGCTCAGAGCCTGGAGCCTGTTTCAGATGCTGTGTCTCCCTCTCTCTGACCCTCCCCCATTCATGCTCTGTCTCTCTCTGTCTCAAAAATGAATAAATGTTAAAAAAAAATTTAAAAAAAATCTTTGCTAATGTTATATTCTGAAATGGTATTTCCCTGTATTAAGGTGCCTTACTTTGATCATCAGTGATGATAAACATGTTTTTGTCTGTTTGTTGGGCACTCGTATTGATTTCTGCATGGCATGACTCTTCCTTTTCCTTTTTTTCTGTTGGTGTATCTCATCTTTTTCTCACTGATGTGTAAAGTAACAATTTAGTATATTAAAGACATCCACTTTTTAGCATAGATTTTGCAGATGTTTCCCCAATTTGTTGTTTGCCTTTTAATTTTGACTGTGATAAGCTTAACATACAGAAGGTTTTTTCCATGCTTATTTAGGCAAATTCTTCCATTTTTTTTCTTTTTAGTATCTTGTAGGCTTAGAAAGTTCTTTCCAAACCAAGAATGATATAAATATTTATCTATACTTTCTTCTCATACTCTTACGGTATCAGTTGTTACATTTTTTAGTTTGTTGAGAATGTAATGTGTGCTGTAAGGCAGAGATCTAATTTAATTATCTCCCATGTGGTTAACTTGTTGTCCCAACACCATAAATTGAATGACATATCCTTTCTTCTTTGCTTTGAAACAGCACCTTTATCATTTGCACGCATTTCTTCATGGCTTTCTCCTCTTGTTTTGATCTGTCTGTTCCCCCTTCCGCACCGCACTGCCCCCCTCGCTCTACCCCAGATTTTCATGTAGGATAAGTCAATACCCCATACTGCCTTTCCCAAATATTTTCTGGGAAATTGTTTTTGCATGAGTTTGAATAGTATTTGTTATATTCCGAAAAGAAACCCTGTTAGACATTTACTGGAATTGTGTTGTTAGAGGTTATGGAGAGAGAAAATTGACATTTTTACAATCTTGAATGTTTCCATTTAGAGACATAGGGTCCCTCCATTCAGTCAAGTATCCTATTTTTCTCAATAGACTTGTAATGTTCTTTGTATGTGTTTTGTATGTTTCATAGACATGTTATATTTTGGGTTTGCTGTCGTAAACTGGATTTTTTTTTTTTTTTGCCATTTGATCTGCTCTTCTGTTACTTTATGTTTTAGTCAGTTGCCTGAGTCCTTAGTAAATTCTAAGACTAATTTTGTAAGTTGTGGATTTTGTCCAGAAGAGAGGATTCTTTTTCTCTCCCTCTGATGTATTTTGACTACCATTTTGTTTTCTTGTCTAATTGCAATGACTGGACTTTACAGAAAACAAAGTCATGGTATATAGTATGCGAGCATCTTTGTCTTAATGCTAAAAGTAAAAGCGCCCCTTACTTGGTGAGTCATGTTTAAAAATAATACTGTTTTTTATTTTGAGGTAGATAGTATTTATCACATAAAGCAAGCGCCATATTCCTACTTTACACTTTAAATATGTTGATCTGATACATTTACATATTATAAAATGATTATCAGTGTAGTATTAGCGAACACCACTATCTCATTATATACAGTTGCCTTTTCTTTTGTGTGATGAGAACATTTAAGATCTGTTCTCTTAGCAACTTTCAGTTATATGATACAATATTAACTCTCATCACTGTGTTGTACATTAATGATCACCAGAACTTGTTAATCTTCTAACTGGAAGTTTGTACCCTTTGATCATCATCTCCCTATTCCCCCCGCCCCCCCACCCTCATTTCCTGTCCCTGATAACTATCACTCTACTCTCTGTTTCTCTGAGTTGGGCTCTCTAAGATCCCATATATAAGTTATATCAGACCGCATTTGCCTTTCTTTGTCTGACTTAGGTCACTTAGCAAAGTGTCCTCCAAATTTCTCCAAGTTGTTGCCAACGGCAGAATTTCCTTTTCTCATGACTGAAAAGTATTCCATCGGGTACATATGCCACGTCTTCTTTATCCCTTGATGGATACTTAGGTTATTTCCATATCTTGGCTGTTGTGAATAACACTGTGATGAACGTAATAAGTACAGATATCTCTATGAGATCCTGATTTCAATTCCATTGGAGATATACCCAGAAATGGAATTGTGGGATCACAGGGTAGCTCTATTTTTAATTTTCTAAGGAAGCTCCATACCGTTTTCCACAGTGACTATACCCATTTACGTTCCCACCAACGGTGCACAGGGGTTCCCTTTTCTCCACAACAGATATGTTCCCTGTTGTTAAATCTCCTACAGGCAACCTTTAAATTTTTTAAGGCACTTTAAATCGATCTTCCTCTCATTCTGAAGTCCATTGAAACAATGTCTTTTGAATTTGAGTATTAATTCATTTTAATGAATTTTTAACCTCCTTTTTGTCTCCACTTTTTGTCTCCAGTCCTCTACTGCTTTTTAGTCCTTACTATTATTAGGGATTTGGAGCCAAATCAGTTTTTAAAAATATTTGAGTCTTTCCTTAAAAAAAAAAAAAAGCTGACAGTTTTTCAGCCTATCAACCAACATAATAGTATTTATTTAGATTTATCTATTATTTATTTAGTGGTCTGGCTTATTGAGGATTCTTTTATAGTTTCAAGAAATCTTCTCTGGGGTTGATTGTATTAATATTACATTTTCAAACACTGCTTTTGAATGAAGGGTATGTGAGTGTCATATTGTCTGATATGTTACATATCCAAGAGTATAATCATTTTGTACATGAAACACAACTTTCCCAGCTGTATTTCTTAACTTATTTTCTCTTACAACTATATAGACATTGCTGTATCCCATCTTCCAGTATTTTGTGTTCTAGAATAAAAGCCTGAAGGAGGCCTGATTTTATTTCCTTGCAGAAAATCTGTGTTCTTCTTCTTTTGTTTTCTTGCTGCAACACTAGAACCACTTGTACTCCTGTTTGTTACTCAAATGTTTTCTTCGCGTAGGCATATATTGCTTATTTTTGTCTTCTGGAACCTGACAAACACTTCTAATCTATGCTTTGGTCTTAAGGAAAATTTTCCTCAACTGTGTTGTTTTGCCTTCTGAAATTATCTGTGTGGATGAGCTATTCCTCACCTGCCCTCCACCTCTGTTTTCTTTCTTCTCTGTGCTTTGGGAAAGCTTCTTAAGTTTGTTTTCCGTTTCCCTGATTGAGTTCCGTACCATTTCAGTTCTGCTCTTCACTGGCTCCTATGTGGGTGTTAATTGTGCAGATTCATTCTCTGCTTCTTAAAATCTCCCCTTTTCTAAGCCACCCCACTTATGATATCCTCACATAGTCCCTTCGTCCTCTTCTATTGTGTTTTTAATTTGTTCTCTTGTCTTTTTATCTATTCTTCTGCTCTGTGGATTTCTGCTTTCTTTCAGAAACCATGACTTCTTGAGTGTTACTGAGAAGCATACATTTTGTTAAATTTTCTTCTAAATCCTAAAATAGATCATTTTCAGATGTGACTCTTAAGGATGATACTCCCTTGAGGTGCCGATTACATCCCTATACCCACCTCCACTCCTTTGCCCCAGGCCTCCTGTTGGGTTTCAGTCTTTCACTCATCCCTGAAAGAGGAGCAGTGCATTCTCATTCATTGTTTGCTAATAGAGCGCTTAGATGCCCTTATCCTTGTTGGCTGTCTAGGTGTGTGGCTGGAGACAGGTGCATTAGAACCCAATCTCACCAGCAGGTTATAGGAAGAACTCAGCACCAAGTGTATCTTCTAGTCCTGCTGGGCGCTTCTCAGCCATGTACAGCATGGCACCCATCTGGATGGGTGGCACCCATGTGGATGGGGGAGGGACGAACTGTAGTCACAGAGGGTACTGCTGCTGGGGTCTCTGCCCCCACTCCCTGTGTCTAGGTGAGTTCATGGTGTCACTGCTTACATTCACAGTAAGCAGCGCTCTCTCTGAGCAAAGGATGCAGTAACCTCTGTGTCGTAGAATAATGAATAAATGATGTTTCTTTGTGGAGAGTAACAGTTTTGCCCTGTTTAGAATATATATGATGTGAGTGTGTACATATATATGTGTGTGTGTGTGTGCATGTGCTTAAAGTGTAGGATTAGGCATCATCAAAGTAAAATGCCCAGTACAAAATAGGATTAACAAAAGGTATAGCTCTGTGAAGGGGGTCCGTGAGGTTGTGGAAAATATGATCCAGTTCCTAGGTATCGCTTCTTCAATCCAGTCCTACCTCTCTGTTGGTAACTAAGGTTGTTGCGGCATTCTATGCAAAACACATTGGTTTTATTTCTGAGTATAAAGGTACCTAAGTATATACATATATGTAAATGTACATATTTATCTTTTTACAGCACATAATACATAATTTATGATACAGAGTAAAAAGGGATTAAAAAGCACATGCGTGTTGCCTAAAGTGTTCTGGATATGTAAAAATATAGTGGGATGATATGTACTATAAAAGTCTAATGTGTAAAACTCTTGGAAGAAGCACCTCTGTTATTTTGTGTCCGATCTGTTAAAAAAATAAATAGAAAAAAAATTCTGGATAGTCGCTCATTTCAAATTCCACATCTCCAATCTATTTGAGATCCAAATCTTCTTAGGAAGACCACAGGTCTTTCTTCATAGGTGATTGTTCACTACCAATGTCATTTGCCAATCTGCAGTGTTTAGGGGATGCCTGGAATGGAGACCTATGAGCTGGGGGAAGTCTGTGTGGTCAGAGGTGAGTGTTGGCTATATGTTGACTGTGTATGACAGAGACAGAGCCGAGGGGGACACACAGGTAAGAAGCCTGTGGCATCCGGACAAGGGTGAGCCCTTGATGGGGCAAAGCAAGCATCATGGGCTTGGGACTTCAGAGGAGCGATTAGCACCCCTGCCAGGTGTAGGACTTCATAGCTGGTCTTGTGGGCATTCTGGCTCTAACATCAGGGTCCAGGGTCTTTCTTAGTTAAGCTTGAAGAATGATATTGCTGTGAGGTTATATGAGGGGAGAAGGAGGCAAGGATCTTGCAGAATGCTAAAAACTCCGAGCTTAGTGGAGATCCAGAAACTGGAGCTGCACCAGGAATGCTTGGCTCCTGGGACCTGTGCAGCAGGACTCCACCTTCACTTCTCCTGCTGTATCCTCTTGCTATGTATGTCCCCTACTGCCCTGTATCTTTTTTGTGTCTCACGGCTCCTACGTCCTCACAACTGAGGTCTACTCTAGCCCTTCTGGTTCCCCAGGCTCCCTCAAGACCTGTCCTGATGCTTCCTTTAAGTCTCAGATCTGGGTCACACTGCATCATGCACTTGGTATTTTTCTCAGTTATGCATTCCTAAAATAGAAAAGCCAATTGATCCCGCTCACTTCTTCAGTATATCACCGAAGAGTCTTTGGATTTGCTGCCTTTGGGTCATATGTGCTCCTGGATCCAATTAGCTGTGGTCAAGGGAAGTCATGGCATACAAAGCATGGGTGCCTAGAGGTACCCTTTTAGCTGGGTCTTTGGTTGAGACATTTTTCCTTAGAAGAGGCTGTGAGTGTACTGAGAATAGTGAGTGACAGGACTGGTGTAATTGAGGCAGCCTCTAGGAGGGCAGGGGCTGTGGCATAGTATGCAATCGTCTGCATTCTTGTTCTTAAGGATTTGGTTGGAAAGAAAAAATCACATGTAGCTTCATCAGTGACTGATGCTGGATATCTCAGGCTTCTGATCATGTCCTCTGTCAGGCTTGCAGGCCCATTGTAGACCACCTGTGCTGCTGAGGGATGCCACCCTAGGTTGTCGGCTGTCCAGGGGCCCTCAGTGGGCTTGGCTGTGGTTGTGATGTCCTTGACGTCACTCTCTCTGACCTTGATGGAACTCAGGGATTACATCCCAGGCCTAGTTAACTGAGTTTACAAAACCTCCTAGAGATGAACCTGAGAGTTTACCAAGCAATAGAAGTACCAGTTGCTACAGAGGCATTGTAAGAATGACTCCTACAAAGGGCACCACCCAAGAGCTATATAGAAACCTTCTTGCACAGATAGCTGGCGTTCCTGTTCCCATTTTACAGATGGATCCCAAGGCCAGAAGAGATGTGTGTCAGAAGCCTGATATAATGGGATGCAGGTTTGGTTTACTGCTCTTCGATCAGTTCTGTGAGTCACCAGCAGAAACAGGAAGACAGAGCACAGAGCTTCCCACCTTCCAGAAAGGTTTCCCTAGGACTGAACAAAAACAGCACCCTCAGTAACACACACACTAAATTCTGTTCCTGTTTGCCTTTAAAATGTTTTGTTTTTTTCCCCTACTTCTCTCAGAACAAGAGATAAAATCTGGGTAGGGAGCTGAGTCTGTGGTTTTTCCTTCTGCTGGGAAAATTGATCTTGCTGAAAGCCTGTATGGCCTGTTCTAGGGAATGGCTGGGGACATTTGCTGGGTAGATACAATAATAAACCCTGGAATCATAAATTAATCATGGGCAGCTGGCAGGAAGCTACCACCTGGGTAACCAGAGCTTGTAGCCCAACCTAGGAATATTATGCATAGTCGTTGGGGCTTGAATGTTAATTTTTCATACACAGGTGGGCATAATCTCATTTGACTTACCACCTGATCTTTTGGGGTCAGTGGCTTTTGTCAACATATGATGCCTACAGGTTGTTTTGTAGAGAACCATTGTATGTGGGATGTTGTTTTAGGCTCTAGCTTATTGGTTAGGAGCCCAGCACTGGGTGTCAGACAAACTAGGCTCCGTAGCCTGGCCAGGCCACTTAATACCTCTGTGACCTTAGACACTGAACCTCAATTCCTCCAGCTGTGAAATGGGGCTAGTATTGGTGCCTGCCTCATAGGGTTATTGTCAAAACTAAAGGACATAAGATATATAAATATTTTGGTGCAGGGCCTGGCATTCAGTGGGCATTCAGATATTAGCTACCATTATTAAATATGGGTGAGTGGACCACATGTCTTGCCTGCCCTCCATGTATGAATCGTGACATCCGGGACTTGTGCCAGACATCTGTCCCCAGAGCCATGTAGGCTTTCAACATGTGCATAGTCTCTGAGGTCCACGCCGGGGGTCAGAGCATGCCCGGGGTGCTGCAAGGTCAAGGCGCTCAGCCAGTGGGCACTGCCCAGGGCAGCAGGAGAAGAAGGGCTGGCACATGGTGCTGTTTCACAGCTGTCTTTGTGTCTTTTCTTTTTTCTGGTTGCTTACATATGTTATTGTATTAGGCCCATTATCCGTAATGAAACACTCAGTGTGTTTAGCAACCCAGATGCTATTGCAGTCCTTCGCTGAAGGACTCTGTTGTTATAAAATGAATCATTTCCAGAAGAACACAAGTGAAAGCTCCAATAGCCATGTTCCTAGGCTGAGAGCAATAACCATTTGAATAGCAAGAGGGAGCCCTTGGTGGTCCCAGCCCCTTAAAAGGTTTTCTTGGGATAAATTGGTACCTGCTGAGTGATTCACTTCTCTGTACGGGTATTTAGGGTGCTGGCTCTAATGAGTGAAGAGGAGGCAGGCACTGGGATGGCAAAGCCTCGTCTCTGATAAAGAAATTAGGAAAAGTAAAAATCTGAACAGAGCATGGAAATGAGGCAATGAGAAGGTTGGCCAAGTCTTTGCTGTGTGTGGTAAGGAAGAGAGGGCTTTGTCCCAGAAGAGTCCAGAAGCTCAGGGGAGATGATGTTTGCGGGGTGGGCAGCCCTGTGGCCATGGGCATAACTGCAGGAGGAGGGCTCCCCCACCACTGCGGGGAGCAGCTCAGCCATGGTTTGAAGGAGGCTCATGAATGCATTTTGGAAATCATTGCCAGATCTTTTGTTCTCATGTGTTGTAGTTACTTACTTACTTTTTTTTTTAATGTTTATTTATTTTTGAGAGAGAGAGAATGCAAGCAGAGGAGATGAAGAGAGAGAGGGTGACAGGGGATCTGAAGTGGTGTCTGTGTGGACAGCAGGGAGCTTGATGTGGGGCTCAGTCTCATGAACCACAAGACCATGATCTGAGCTGAAGTCAGACACTTAACCGACTGAGCCACCCAGCTGCCCCACATGTGCTGTAGTTACTTTCAAAAGAGGGCCTTGGATCATTGAACTGGTGAAGGCAGCTTCTGAGCTAATTCCAAAGCAGCCTTCTGGTTGACCTGCAGGGATGACCTCATGGGCCCCAGCTCTTTGCAGCCTGGTTGGGAAAACTGTAAAGAGCTGGTGCCACATGCTGCCTTGCTCATTCTTATCCAAACAAAACAAAACGAATTTTCGTATCACCCACTTTTTGAAGGCCCAGCCTAATTTATATCAGATGAGCCTTGCAGAAATGCTTGCTGTTTATTTTTTCAGACTGCTATTCCTCCAACAAACATGTATCTAACAAATGTTTATTGAATGACCACTTGTGTGCCAGGTACTGTTTTGAGTCCTGGGAAGAGAGGTGATTTCAATTTTCACCTCTGTGCCCATCCCCACTCTCAAGTGCACGGATATTTCTGTCATGTCTACTCTCACAGCAAGGTGGGGCAAGTGAGGAAGCAGCCTGAGCGAGGAGTAGTTACATAACTATCACAGTAAGTGGTAAATCAGAAACTAGAATTTTCATTCTTGTCCTCCATCCCTCCTGCCCACCCGGTTGAGCTTTCAGCCTTACTTCTTTCCCTCCTCTGCTCATCAACTCTTATCTGTCCCTTCTTTTGTTCCTCCAGAGCTGAGCCATCGACTTCTCAGGGTGACACGTTGATGGGATCACCTCCTCTGCGCCTCTGCGTAGGCAGCTAATACTGGTTCTCTGTTACCCTTCTGTGTCTTTGCTTTTACCCTGGCTCAGGGTCAGCAGCTTGTCAAGTACATCTCTCATCTTTGGCCTCAAAAGACTCTTATGTTAGCTAGAGTCGTAGTTACATCTGGGACAAACTTTGTGACTAGGTATAAGCCTATTTCTGCCATGTCACAAATCCCCGGGAAGTCAAATGCATTGACACAGCTTTTATTTTTGGTAAAATAATCATCAGTATTTTCTCTAAGAGGTGGGTTTGGGTGACAGCTTTGATGATCTTTCATTCCATGGGGACTTCCTGAAGTGAAAGACCCTCCCTCAGCTCCAGGGAGACCCCCATCTTGTTGGAATTGGCAGGCAGCCCTTTGCTCACCGTTTGGGATCCTGCAGTTGTCTTGTCTTAAATGAACCTACTTGAAGAATGTATTTCCAAGCAAGTGGGATGGGTATTTTTGATGGGGATCGAGGAGAAATGTAGTTTATTGGATTTTATCTTGCACCTGATTTGTTTCTGCCAGACGTTGATATGCAGCCCTGATGCTGTGATTTCAGGCCTCGGGAGTATTAACGTTATAAACAACCCTCCACTGCTTCATCTGCTGGTAGGAACCTTAATTTATCACATAGATGTTAGAGTTGCAGTTTTTCATTCACTCGTAAAAAAAATCGGCAGCTATAGGGAGTGTATCCCCTCTTTTCAAAATTCACTTTAAAATATCTTCATCCCAATAGAAATAAAAATCCTGCTTAATGGCCAGGAATCTCCCCCAGGGCTTTGATTAAAAAGGAACTGCAGAGATGGGCATGTCTTCTCTTACCGTTAGTCCTTTGTGCTCATCTGACCTCAGGAAGGATATCTTGTCTTCGATCCTTACTGGGGCAGGTGCCTTCTGGGACACAGAGATTGGCCTTTGAGAACCTGCTTGCCAAAGGTGGGCTCTGAGGGCATTCACTGATTCGCCGACCTGCTGACCCCCGGCCAGGAGGAAAAAGGCAGGACCCTCCTCTGTTCTTTAACTTCAGACAAGATGCCCCTTCTGCTGTGTCATTCTATTTAAAAACAGTAACGTTCATGGGGTTTTTTTCTGATTATAAAAACAAAACATGTCCTTTGTTTTAAAAAATGGAATATATAAATATATGTAGAGAGGAAGGCAAAAATTACTTGTAATCCCACCACCCAGAGACGGTCTTTGTTATCATTCTGATTTATACCTAGTCTTTTCTCTCTTAAAACATTTATGTTGTTTCCACAAAACCAGGATTTTCCTGTACATTCTATTCCATAGGCTGATTTCTTAAATTTGACACTGCATTTTTCATTTATTCTTATTTTTAAAAACATATTCTAGGGGCCCCTGGGTGCCTCATTCTAAGGGTTAAACATTTAGCCCTTAGTTTCGGCTCAGGTCATGAGCATGTGGTTCATCAGTTGGAGCCATGCGATGGGCTCTGTGCTGACAGTGTGGAGCTTGCTTGGGATTCTCTCTCTCCCTCTCTCTCTGCCCATCCCTCAAAATAAATCATACACACACATGCATCATATATGTATATACTGTATCTCTGCATGAAGAGACCAATGTGGTATCATGAGGCTAAAGCCGTGACTACATCCACAAGGACCTTGTCCTCATTGAGTGCTCATTCAAGGGCAAAGAGTCAGCATTAAACAAATAATTACACCAATAATCATTTGATTACAACTATAGTAAGAGCTATGATGGAGCAGAACACTAGCCTGTGGGCACCTGACCTAGTCTAGATATCAGGAAGGCTTCCCTGAGGAAGCAACGTGATGGCTAATTGCTGATAGTGGAATAAGGGTTGTTGTCTAAGTGAAGGCCTGGGGAAGAGAAGAAGGATGAGGACAGGAGCTCTGGGGGGAGCTGAGAGCAGCCAGTGTGGCTTAGATAGTGCTGAGTGGGTGGCACAGGATGACACAGGATATGTAGGCAGGGACACTACCACTCAGAGCCTCTATTAAGTGTGCTAGGTTTATCCCAAGGGTGGTGGTAAGCCATCAGTGGTTTCACTCAGGGATGTGACTTGTTAGGAAGGATTGTTCTGCTGTAAAGAATGGAGCTATGGGAAGTGGAGTTACTACAATAACCTAGAAGGGCCCAGCCAGTGATCTGGAATGGCATGGTGGTAGGGATGGAGTAAATGGGTGGCCCCTACTATTTCTTTACTGTTTAAGGAGCACTTTGATCACCAATGATAACGTGGTATATGGCAAGTGAGAAAGAAAGAGGCATCGAGGATGCTTCCTGGATCACTGCCTTTTGTGGCTGGGTAGAGGCCCTGGACGTTGAGGTGCGGAACCCTGGGGGAGGACCAGGACTTTGGGGGCGGGAGCTACAGGGCCCTGGTCCACATGTGCCACATTGGGTGTGCTATGGGAGAGGAGGCAGTCTGCGGGCTATTTGCCAGGCGGGATGGGAATATAGCAGAGGGCCCTGGACTGAAGATACACATCTGGGAGTCATGAGCACGTGGGCAGCAAAAGAAGTCCCGAGTGGCTGAGATTGTCTGGGGCTTGAGGATGGGGTGAGAAGAAGAAGGCCTAGGACAGGGCCATCAGGCCCGAGCCTTCGAACTTCTCCATGGGAGGGTGGATGCATTAGGGCTGCCCCCCCCCCCCCCCCCCCCCCCGGCTCTTTCAGGCCAAGTGCGTCTGCATTCCTTCAAGATAACTTCTCTTAGTTCTGCTTTGTGGCTTCCGGTGGAATGCTGAAGTCAGCTTGTACTGCCTCAAGGAAACTTTTCTCCCATTTTCAGGAATTTTGTGAGCCAGTTGTTTAAAATTGGCCACTGTAGGAGCACTCACACCATAGACATTAGCAAATGCTACACATTAGGGCCTCTCTCTCTTTCCAGAGAGCTGGTTTTTAACCATTTACCAGCACACCACTGCTTATAACCAACCTCCATCTTTGTTTCTAGTGCTATTTTGTGGGTTTTTTCCATTGGAATCTGAGGAGAGTTATCTGTGATCTCTTACATATCTCTCTTGAAAGTCTCTGATTTTTTTCTAAATTACCAGCCCTTTCTGCTAAAAAAAAAAAAAAGTGGCTTGTTGAGATCATGAAGTTTCTCAGTCCGTATCAATTTTCTATTGCTGCTGTAATAATTTACCACAAACTTAGCAACTTGAAACAACACAAATTTGTTATCTCAAGGTTCTTAGGTTAGTAATCCATGCGGGCTTAGCTGGGTTGTCTGCTTAGCGTCTCAGAAGGCCAAAGTCTAGGGTGTTGGTTGGTCTGAGCTCTTGCCTTTGGAAGCTCTGGAAAAAAATCCACTTCTAAGCTCCTTCATGCTGTTGGCAGGATTCAGTTCCTTGGGAAAGTAGGAGTGAGATCCCCAATTTCTTCACATGCCTTTATTTCTTCTCACATGGTCCCCCCATCTTCAGGCCAGCAACAGAATATCGAGTATTTCTCACGCTTTGAATCTCTGACTTCTCTGCCACCAGCCATAGGAGATCTCTGCCTTGAAGGGCTCCTGTCATTAGATCAGTCCCACTCAGATAATCTCCCTATCTCAAGGTTAATTGTCCCTGTCTTAATTTCCTAGGGTTGTCATAACAAAGTACCAGAAACTGGGTAGCTTAAAACATTGGATATTGATTCTCACAATTCTAGATGTTAGAAATCCAAAATCAAGGTGTCAGCAGGGATGTTCTCCCTCTGAAGCCTCTAGGGGAGGACTCTTCCTGGCCTCATCCTGCTTCTGTCAGCCCTAGACAGTCCTTATAGCAGCATCACGAGGGGTATCTCTGCGGCCATGTACATGTGACGGTCTTCCTTCTCTGTGTTTTCCTCTGTGTGTGTCTCTGTCTAAATTCTCCATGTCTTACAAGGGTACCAGTCATGTTGGATTAGGGCCTACCCTCATAACCTCATCTTTTCTTGATTACATCTACAAACACCCTGTTCCCCAATAAAGTTACATTCACAGGCACCAAGGGTTAGGACTTCACCATTATCTATTTGAGGGACCCAACTCAACCCATAGCAGTGCTATGTAATGTAACACAGTCATGGAAATGGCATCTCATCATATTGACAGGTTCCAGGGGTTAGGGCATAGACCATTTGGGAGGTGGGACATGCGTTAGCAATCTGCCTTCCACAGTCTCCTGAGATGCCCTTTAAGGAACTGGCTCATCTGCTGACTTACCTAAAAATAGATCCCTTGCTGTGCAGGGTCCTTCCCTGGATGGCATCATTTCACACCTGTTCCTCCCTCCTCCAACCTTGAATGCATTGTCTGCCTATCCCACAGGACTGTCTCTTAGCCTATACTTCTCTCTCTCCTGGCCTGGTGGGGGGAGGGGCAGGATCAGTAGAAACTTCCTGCCCGAGCTGATTAAGCTGCTTGATACAAGATCTAGTAATAAGAAGTAATTCTCCCATCCTTCAAATATGACCAATTTTGTGCTCCAGTCATCAGCAAAGGGAGTTTACTCCTGTTTTTTTTTTAATTAAAAAAAAAATTTTTTTAACGTTTATTTATTTTTGAGACAGAGAGAGACAGAGCATGAACAGGGGAGGGTCAGAGAGAGGGAGACACAGAATCTGAAACAGGCTCCAGGCTCTGAGCTGTCAGCACAGAGCCCGACACGGGGCTCGAACCCAGGGACCGCGAGATCATGACCTGAGCCGAAGTCGGACGCTCAACCAACTGAGCCACCCAGGCTCCCCTTAAATTTTTTTTAAGACTGTGGAGTGTGTAACACATTGCTCCCCATTTTCCCTCATATGACTTTGGCAGGAGGACATTTTCCTTTCCTGGCTGCCCATAGCACCCCACTCTGCAGCTCGTGTGGAGGTGCGTTTGTGCAGGCTGGAGTCGTCCCTGCTCCCCCTACCCATCCCCAACCATTTGCCGTCTCCACACTCTTTTCATCTTCCCTAGGAACACATCTCCCACTGTGAGGGATGGCCAAAATTACACGGTACCTGGTACCTCGAGGCTCCCTTTTATCTCCCCCTCCTCTAGGTGTCAAGCAAATTCAGAAGTTAGAGCACACGTTTTTCTGAAGCAAACCCGAGTCTTACGGGGATCTGTGTTTTACAGGGATGTTGAAAGCTGAGCGGCTTCCCACGGCGTGTCCAGTTTGTTCTCTTCTGGGCAATTTCCTCTGGAGAATTTAATTACGCCAGCTTATCATATGATCATGGGCTCTATCCAGAAAGGTTAGAGAGGAGAATTCGTCATTAGGAAATCCTTTTTGGAAATGGGTTTGGTTATTTTATCAGCTTTTATATCTTCAAAGGTTAACATGTTAATCAGTTACATTTTTTTTAAGATGGCTATTTTGTGAAATAGCCTCGGAGCGTGAGCCTGAAAAATTAACGCCATCATGATTTTGTGTTTCTGTGTGCTGATCTTGGCACCCCCAGAGTCAGGAGGCTGGGACTTCTTGCTGCTGAGGCAAAGTTGTAGGCGTGTGTGCTCCGACCGGGATCCCTTAGGATGATCCTTTGTGGGTCATTCTGTGAAGACAGGATGAGGGACGGCTGCTTCTAAGAAGGGAATCGAACCCACACCCTGGTCTCCTGAACCCTTTGTTCAATGGCAGAGTCATGTAGTATGATGACCAGGGCTTGGTAAGTGTGAACAAAGTGTCAACTCTGAGGCTCATTGGTGTACAAAACGGGGACATCAGCCAACTGCCACGGCCATTGTGTCTTTCTCTGCAAAGTGAGGGCTCAGGTTCTCGTGCATGGACTTTGGGAGAGTCGCAGGAGTTTATCAAAGTGAAAGTGTAAGGAAGGCAGGGAGGAGGAGGCTGGAGAGCCAGAGCCGTGGGATGCCAGATCCTTCCGTTTAAAATGGAGTCCATGAAGGCTCCTTCCTGTTCCTGTAGCAGAACAAAGATTATTCAATGCTCTAAGTGTTTATGATGCCCTCTTCATCTATAGCCTTTTGCCGGCCCATGAGAGGCGATAAAAGGAAACAGGCAGCATGGTCTGCAGCCCCTCTGGTCTAGTTGTAAAGATCAGGCTTGTACAGAGTAGGCACTAAATACATATTGGTTGACTGAATCAAAGAATGTCAAACAAAATGGGAGAAGGCAGAATTTAGGTCCTGTCTTTCCAGAATCCCATAATCAAGCTAAAATGTGTGCTGTGGGAGGCAGGGATGGGCAGAGATCATTACCTCCTCGAGGACTTCAAAGGGATGAGAGAGAGGCATGGGGTGGCATGGCCTTCGCAGCATGTCAGAGACCCCAGCTCCTCACCACGGGATTAATCTGTTGAGCCAGTGCTCAGTCATAGAAGGAATTTAAAATCCTGTAAGAGTGTGCTTCACTGAAGCAAATATAAATTGTCGCTGTTACGAAAAGCAAATTTTAAGCTGAAATGAAACCCTTGGAGGTTGTTTTATTCCTCAGTATGAATTTGGGGGAAACAGTTGGCAATTGTGGTTCATACTGGAAGCTCCGCTCTCATATCCCTAATTGAGGAAATCTGACTTTTGCCGGGATCCGCAACAAAATGAGCCTTCCACCTGTGTTACCAGAGGGCCCTACCACATATCCCAGGCCCTTTCGGGACCCAGAAGTGTGTGTAATGCTGAGAAGCCCCTGTCGAGTGGTAGGATTCCTCCAGAGAGTTTGGCAAAAGCTTGGCCTCCGATCAATCTTGGAGCTCTTTTCTTAGCTTTAAACCAGCCATTGTAGGACCAGGTTAGACAGCGATGTAAAGAGAGCTGCTTGGCAGATGTGCCGTGTGCAGTTTTTTAAACACAGCCTGGCCATGAGAAAGGCTGCTCTTGAACCAGTCTGCAGTCATTTAGCTGAACTAGGCACTGATGGCTGGGATCCATTCTGACTGGTCACTGCTCATGTCACACTAGCTCAGTGTTTGGAAAATTACCTGTGGGTACAGGTAGTGTGTGTGTGTGTGTGTGTGTGTGTGTGGTGTGGTGTGGTGTGGTGTGGTGTGGTGTGGTGTGGTGTGGTTTGTTAATGCTGCAAACCTGCTGGGCTTTGGGGATTGGAGGAATTCCTATATTCCCTGTTAGACATCCATGTACAATGATCATGTAGGCATTTCCGCTAAACAAGGAAGACACATATTGGCAGAAGAGCTGGCAGTTTTTCCCCTGAACTCAGTCCTCACAGGCACTGCCCCTGAGCCCAGCTCTCTGAGGGAATCTGCCCATCACAGAACTCTCCAAGACCTCATTGGCCCACGAAGGAGGAGCTTTCCCTAGAAAACTCTGGACTCCAATGGAACTGAGTTCCAATCCTCATTCTGCCACTTAAGTAGCTGTGAGACCTTGAAGTGCTCACCTTCCTTGACTTTGCTCCCTGTCAGATGGACATAATAAAGCTAACCTCATAATAATGGGAATCATAATAATAAATGGAAGGCCCTTAGATCACTGCCTAAATGATAGTACACACTCAATAAATGGTAGCTATGGCTGCTGCTATTATTATTCTTATTGTCGTTTGCCTGATGGGCTGGGGGAGAAACCTCAACCTGAGCCTAGGGAGTCCTGAGTTATTTCCTTATCCCCATTCATCAGGCTTCTTTCCCCTTATATCCAGTCCTGGGGCACATAGTCCCCTCAATCAAGGAAAAGGCAGGCTCTACCTCTGTCAGACCCCAAATCTGTGGTGTCATGTGCCCAAGAAGGTAGGCAGCCAGGGTGTTGGAGCCCACAGCCTCTGGCCTGTCATCAGGGAGCTCAGGTCTACAGGGCATTGACTTCTGGCATTTCTGATAAACCCAGAACATGATTCAGAATGAGACATATGCACGTGTTCCCAGGAGCATCCATGGTCTGCCCATCCTGCCCCTGACTTTTTTTTTTTCCACGTTCTTTAAATGGAAGACAGAATAGAACATGGTTATACAACTTATTTTTTCAAGTAGGAGATAGTCCCAAGAAAGCCAGGATTTAGAGCAAGTTTAGAGGAAGGAGGTTTGCATGAAAGAATTTACCCAGAAGGTACTTCTGCTGAGCCCGTGCTAAGTGGTCTGTGCACCAGGCTTTTCTGTGACTTGTTGGGTCTGTTTCTAGGCACAGCACCCAACCTACACACTCATGGCACCTAGAGGTGGCTGGGGAGGGAGGCTGCTTGCAGCTCTCCTGTGAGAGCCTTCAGCACCTCCCTCAAAAATGTACAATCAGAGCAGCAAGTGTGCTGTGCATCAGGGCTTCAAGAGGAATCCTCAGGTGCCTCCCCTACCTCCAGGGCCATTGCCACCCAATTCCCCATCCTTAGAGCCTCCAGACTACCACTGGGGTTTATCCCACATTCTCTCACCTCTTTCTTCAGTGAAGTAAGGTATGAGGAGGTTTTCTGTCCCAAGACACCCTATTTGTGGTCTTGCTTAGTAAGAATTGCCACAGAGATTGATAAGAGCTGAAATTATTACATGGTGCACCTGGGTGGCTCAGTTGGTTAAGCGTCTGACTTCAGCTCAGGTCATGATCTCCTGGTTCGTGGGTTCGAGCCCCACATCAGGCTCTGTGCTGACAGCTCAGAGCCGGAAGCCTGCTTCAGATTCTGTCTCCCTCTCTCTCTGCGCCCCCCCCCCAGCTTGTGCTCTGTCTCTCTCCCACAAAAATAAATAAACATTAAAAAAATTGTTTAATTAAGAGAACTGAAATTATTACAGAGTCTGTGCATCAAAGTTGTCCTTTTAAAAGTAATATACCATGTCTTTTAAGGCCCTTTCCAATTTCCAGGGTCTTTTTCAAATTCCATAAATGGCCATTATTCATCCCTCCCTGCTTCCTTAATCCATGCCAATTCACCTACCTTTTAGTGAGCACCTGCTAGGTCTGTCTTGTGTGAGATGCTGCCCTGGCAGAACTAGAGACAGGAGTAGAAGCAAATCTAGCCACTGATTTGAGGGAGGCTCTTGGGAACCAGTACAGAACTTGGAGGGTAGTCCAGAAGGAGATGGGAGGCAGGAGACGCCGTGGCTTAGGTGATCAGGGAAGGCCCTCTGGAGGAGGAGGTGGGAGCCGGTCCCTGAGAGACAGGTGAGAGGAGAGGGTTAGGTTAGAGCTCCCCAGTACCAGAAGGTGGGCAGCTGGAGGGTATGTGAGAAGTGGCAAGGAGGGGTCAGGGTGGCTGGCACCAATGGTGGGGCTGAGGGTCGATTCTGGCCGGTCCCATATGCAGTGGATAGGAACGGGTGGAACGGTGCCATGTGCTCACTGGGAGTGGAACAGGCTGGCAGTGTGGAACCCAGCTGAAGGTGGTTTTAGTTTCCTTGGAACCCTCGCCTCCTCTAGAACACTGCCAGTCTGAAGTCATGCAGAGGCCAGCAGAGATGGTATAGGACTCTCCTTGCTGCCCAGCCTTGTGTATGCATTTCCTATGGAGGCCTTCGCATCACTTCCATCATGGGCATCTATGTGGATATGGTGGCCAGAGAAACCATGTGAGAGAAGGTAAGGAGGCTTATTCCTTATCCTGGATTAATACATCATCTCTCTCAGCAAATGTGAATCTTTGCCTGTGACACAGGTCTCAGGTCTCACTAAGATTCCCTTGATTGGAGGACCATTGGCCAGGTTTGGAAGAGAAGCCAAAACATCTGAAGCCTTAGACCTTAGACTTCTATAGACCCGGGCTCTGGAGAGGTTTAGCCTGAGAGATTGCACCACGTGTCAGACCACGGGAATGAACAGTGCTTTCTGTCTTTCTAGGTTAGTATCCTAGAAAGCAATGTGCATTTTACCCACAAGATTGCTTTGTTTATTTAAATGTAGAAAGTGCACTACACCCACCCACCTTATTTCACACAATTGTATGCCTTCTATTTAATTAAGTATAGATGGTTTTGGATTTGGGGGTGTATGTTGCAGAACTTGTATGACGGTGCAGATTGGCATGGGTGCCCAGGAGAGTAGCATCCCAAGTTGGATACTCTGGGCAGCATCAGTCCTTCTGTCCCCAGCAGCAGAGCAGCCACACAGCACATCTGCCCCTCCACTGCCCCTGAACATCATGGAACCCAGAGCAACCCAGAGGACCCCCGAGCTTCCCTTCCTGTGGCCAGTCTGTGCAAATGCTCATGATTACTTGGGAAGAGAAGCCTCACTCAGGGCCCAGTAACTCCTGCTTTCAACAT
Source organism: Panthera uncia (assembly GCF_023721935.1). Taxonomy (NCBI): domain Eukaryota; kingdom Metazoa; phylum Chordata; class Mammalia; order Carnivora; family Felidae; genus Panthera; species Panthera uncia. Next base: position 26,810,569 of record NW_026057577.1, on the reverse strand, counting down.
AATTCTAACCTCCTCGATGATCTGGTTTCACAGCCTACGAGCAGTTAGCTGGAGGAATGGAGCTGCCAGAGGCAAATTCTGGCCACAGTGCAGGAGACAGATGGCAGCCCAAAAGCAAACCACAGAAGTGGACAGAAGGTCACTTGTTTATGCAGAGTTGGCTCAGACCTCCCAACAATACTTTATTCGCCCCTGGGGTGGTCCTGGCAGCAGACCTTGGGCTGATCGTTGCTGTTCACCGTCATAATCTCACTTCTCCATCTACCCTGAGAGAGTACTCAATCTCTCTCTGTAAAGGTGCTGGAATGCGTAATGCCCTAGAGAAGGGGTTCTGTCCAAAATGATTACATTTAGAATGAAACAAGTTTAGGGGCGCCTGGGTTGTTCAGTCAGATAAGCATCCAACTTCAGCTCAGGTCATGACCTCATGGTTCGTGAGTTTGAGCCCTGCATCGGGATCCATGCTGACAGCTCAGAGCCTGGAGCCTGCTTCAGATTCTGTGTCTCCCTCACTCTCTGCCCCTCCCCCACTCACCCTCTGTCTTTCTCCAAAACAAATAAGCATTAAAAAAATTTTTTTAATACAAAAAAAAAAATGAAGCAAGTTTTGCTTGCAAAGGTCTTAAGCTCCATCGTCTGGGTTATTTGCTGTCTCCTCAGAGATTTTCACATGTGCCAGTTGTAGGATGCGATTTGTAGCACTGACTTCCCAGCATCACTATTGCCGTTCGTATCATTCCCCTCAGTGCTGGGAGCACAGCTTCTAGGTGTGACCCCTCAGGCAGATCCTTGCTCTTGCCCCTATAGTCACCGGAGAAGTAGCAGCAGAGTTTCCTAGAGCTCAGGATGACCCCCCCACCACACCCCCGCTTTGCCCTCCCAACATTGCCCTCCCCACAGGGGCCGGGTCAGGTCCCCACCTTGCTTGGTAGTGTGTCTGCCATGTCTCGTCTCGTCTCGGCTGTGATCCCTCCATCCCAGCCAGTTTGTAAGCAAGCCAGCACTTGTGTGGGCCTTTCTCATCAATGATTCTGGCTGCTTGTTGCCCAGACTGATTCCCGTCAGGACGCTCTGGGCCGAGGCAGGAATCATCCCATCCGCATTGTTTGCTCAACACGGATATGTTTGGTTTTCTGCCTCAGAATGGAGACAGTTGCTTCTAGCCTCACCAGTCAAAATATTTACTAAGAGTAACCTGCAGCTCCAGGCCTGAGAGGATGAAAAAAACACGTTCACTTTGCAGGTTGATCAAAGCATTTGCATGCGAGTCCCGTGCCTGTCTGTGCTTGGGACCGTGTGCTCCTGTGGAGGGCACGCGCCAGCCCCTTTTTCTCCAGGCATGGGCGGCCCGCCTCCTTCTTCTACATGTTGTAACAGAAATAAATGTGTGCATAAACCAGACGATGCTCTTCAAAGGACATCAGGATTTCACACTTTTCAGATACGGTTTAGCCCCACGGAATTCAGACTAAGTTGATCTAAATCTACGCTAGGAATCCCATCAGGTCTGAGGACGCAGTTGTTGAACATTTTATCTTCAAAAACCACTACCTCTCTGTGTATTCTGTGTTGTAAGAGTATCAAGAAAAGTCTGTAAATATATTCTGAGTGTGACATTCTATGTGTGCGGATGTCTGCTGGGGCATTGGTAACGGCACCAGTGATTCAGTGAACCTGCTCCCCCTGTGATGCTGGCCTTGGAAAGCTTTCAAGGAAGTTAAATGATGCATTTGTGTGACACAAGGTTGCAAAAAAGGCATCACTACCAGTTATCACCTGAGGCAGGACAACCCTGGCATGAAGGCCTGGGTGGCAGGTAAAAGTTGCCCTCCTGTCACATATGAAATCCTCCACCATCTGAACTCTAGGGAAGTGGAAATGTCTTCCTTTTCTGTTTTCTGCTGTTGCTACATGTTGTTAAACACATAGCAGCTGCCTGCGTTTTACCTCTCTGTTCCTCAGATTCCTTAACCGTCAAATAGCCAACGGGACTTACCTCATAAGGCTGTTGGGGAGATAAAATGTCATAGTGTGGCTAATGTGCTTAGAACAGTGCCCAGAGCATAGTAGGTCCACTGCTGTTATTACAGATGCTAGAGCCGTGTCCTTCACTGCTGGAATGGTCTTTCTTTTAACTTTGCGTGGTTTGAAGCAACACCTAGCTGAGGGCTACTTTTTACCTCAGAAGAAAAGAAATACTGGGAAGAAGGGGCTGGATGATTCCATTCGTGACAGGAGGGTGATGTGAGTTGACACCAGACTGCTCCACTCTTCCTACTCCAAACATATGTAAATGCTCGGTAAAATATTAATATGAAAAAATTGTTTGTTTTCTAAATAGGCGGATTAACTCAAAGGTGAGGGAAATTCCTAGATGCCAAATGAACAGAGAACTCTCAGAGGCAGTGATGAGTGCGTGAAAACCAGCGTCATGATACCCTGCAGTTTCAGGCCGCAGCGTCAGGTCTGGATATAAGCCATCAGGGTTGGTACCAGGGTCTTTTACATCCATGCGAAGATGGCAAGTGTGGCATTGCTACCAAAAGCCCCTATCTAAGACCAAAATCTCAGGGACTGCAAGCAACTAAGAAAATTTTACCTACTGAACCAATAAAGCGGCATGTAATCCGTGAGCTGCTGGAATTTGCTCCCCACGTCATTGTAGGGGTCTGGATTTACACTGCTTACCTAGGGCTGAAATTCCAAACCTAGAATGAACTTGAAGGCAGGTCCCAGATCAGTAGAACCATTAGGGATCCTGCAAGAAACACATGGCAAATCCATTTTATACTTTTTATGGATTAAAATGTTGGGTTTTTTTTTTAATTTATTTTTGAGAGAGCTAGCGGGGGAGGGGCAGAGAGAGAGGGGGAACAGAGGATCAAAAGCAGGCTCTGCGCGGACAGCAGAGAGCCCAATGAGGGTCTTGACCTCAAGAACCGTGCGATCATGACCTGAACCAAAATTGGACACTCAACCAAGTGGAGCCAGCCAGGTGCCCCTGAAAATCTAGTTTAAAGGAATACTTCCACACCAGAATTTATGGGCTGCCCATGGGAAAAAGAATACCTGAAGTTAAAATATAAGATTTCATAAAATAAACAGGCACCTGAGTGGCTCAGTTGGTTAAGCCTCTGACTCCTGGTTTCAGTTCAGGTCATGATCTTGCAGTTTGGTGAGTTTGAGCCCCACATCGGGCTCTGTGCTGACAGCATGGAGCCTGCTTGGGATTCTCTCCCTCCCTCTCTCTCTCTCTCTCTCTCTCTCTCTCTCTCTCTCTGCCCCTACTCTGCTCATGCTGTCTTGGTTTCTCTCAAAAATGAATGAATAAATTTAAAAAAATGTTTTTCAGATCATAAGGAGGTAATTTCCTATGAGGGAGAGTTACTAGGCTCAACACACTGGAGGGTTAGCTTCCCCAGAATCTTTAGATAATAAAACATTATAAAAGTTGCTATTTAATAATTCATGTTTGGAATGAATACAATAGTAAAAACACAGAGGGGATTTTTTTTAAATTTTTTTTAATGTTTTTATTTTTGAGACAGAGAGAGACAGAGCATGAGCAGGGGTGGGGCAGAAAGAGAGGGAGACACAGAATCTGAAGCGGGCTCCCAGTTCTGAGCTGTCAGCAGAGAGCCTGATATGGGGCTCGAACTCACGGACTGTGAGATCATGACCTGAGCTGAAGTCAGACGCACAACCGACTGAGCCACCCAGGCACCCCCAGAGGGGAATTTTAAATAAAGAAATTGTAGAGGGGAAAAAAACAGGTAAATTTAGAAAAGTAGAGTTCCTAGAAATTAAAGTTATTAACATTGATAATGAATGAGTTAAAAAGCATGTTGGACATAACTAAAAAGAGAATTTTTTAGCTGGAAGGTAGCTCTGGTGGAAATTGTAAGAAAAGAACTCAGAGAGACCCAAAGATGGAAAATATAAAACAGATATTGAGAAAGAATTTTAAGACAGAGAGGAAACATTAGATGAGATAAAGACTAAGAATTTTTTAGAATTAAAAGAAGAAATAAATTCCTAAAGTAAGGAAGCACACCAAATTCTGAACAGGATAAATACTTACTATATCAAAGTAAAATATAGAATACCAAAGATTAAACCCAAACAAAGAGGAAAAAAAGATTAACTACAAAGGAGCAATTACGGATTCCAAACTTTTCATTGGCAACAGTGGTGGCCAGAAGGGAACTGAATAATATTTTCTAATTATGAAGGAAAATAATCAGAATTCTGTTTAATAATTAGGGAAAAATTATCTCCTGTCAGAGATGTGAGAGATTACCATTCACAAACCCTCTCTGAAAGAACTGCTAAAGCGTATACTTTTAGTAGTTTTGCGTTCCATAAAAATGGAATACAAATATCACTAGAAAGAAAGACCAGGAGGCAAACATAGGGGTAAATATAAATAAACATTGACTTCTAGAAAAATAAGGAGTATTTGGAAATAGAAAAATATTTTTGTAGAAAAGTATCAATAAGATGAATAATTTGGGAGTGTTTAACTCTGATATGGGAGGTGGTAAGGAAAGCATTTGAGAAGATAACAGACTTTAATAAACTTCAGATTTTAAGTAAAAATGCATAATAAAAATTTACAGGTGACTTGTAAAAGAAAAGAAACAGAATATCACTTCTGACACACAAGAGTGGGAAAGGGCAATTGGACAAATCACAATCAATTCATTGGAAGGCAGGAAAGTTGACAAAGTGAAGCAAAGGAAAAGGGAAGATTTAGTAATATACAGTAATAAAATAATACATAAATAAAATAAGACGGCAAAAATAAGTCTGAATACATCAGTAATAATTATTAATGGATTGGACTTACCTGTTAGTCAACCACAACTCTCAGATTGAATTTTTTAAATGTTTTATGCTTTTTATTATTTTTTTAAATATAATTTATTGTCATACTGGTTTCCATACAACACCCAATGCTCGTCCCAACAAGTGCCCTCCTCCATGCCCATCGCCCACTTTCCCCTCTCCCCCATCAACCCTCAGTTTGTTCTCAGTCCTTAAGAATCTCTTCAGATTGAATTTTTGAAATATAGAGATGTCCTATTTACCCATTATATCTAAATATGATGACACAAAATTTGAAATGAAATGAATGGGGAAAGGTATAGTAACACATAAATATGAGAAAATGCTTTGTGGTAGCATTAATATCAAAGTACAGCTGACCTTTGAATGACTCAGAAGTTAGGGGCACCAACCCTGCACACAGTCACAAATTCATGTGTAACTTTTGACTCCCTGCAAAACTTAACTACTAGTAACCTGTTGCCCAGAAGCCTTACCAATAACATAGTAAATTAACAACTGTCTTTCATGTTATATGTATTATATACCATATTCTTAAAATAAAGTAAGCTAGGTGAAAAAAATGTTAACAAAAATCATAAGGAAGAGAAAATAGTAGCTGTGTATATAGCTTATACACATACTGTAAAAAATATGTGTATAAGTAAACCCACGCAGTACAAAAGCCAACTATATACTTTAAGCAACCCTGTATTGGGTTTTTTACACACTGACAAAAGAAACAACTCACTCAGAAGACATTACCATTATGAACCTGCCTGCACTTAACATAGGTGCTAAATAGACATAAAGCAAAGCCTAGAGACTTACAGGAGAAAATTGACAAATGCACCATCATGATGGGACATTTTAACTTGCATTTCATAAAATAACCCAAGCAGACAAAAATTCATAAAAATATATATTTGGAAATTATTAATAAATATAAATAATAAGCTTACTCCAATCACTATATATGTAAGACTATGCACCTCGTATACATCCTTCACATATACAATTTAAAAAACCACATTCTAGTCCAGAAAAAAAACTTCTGCCCATACTAAGTGATTGATAAACCATAGTCTTTGACCAATATGTAGTAAAGTTATAAATCAGTAGCAAGAAGCCCACCACAAATCCATACATTTAGAAACTGAAAATATACTTCTGAATAATGTGAGGGTCAGAGAAGATGTAATAATGAAAATTACTGAATGTTTAGAATTGAATAATAATGTGTTTATTGTGTATCCAAGATTATAGGGTGATGCTAAAATGATACTTGGAGGGAAAGCTATGGCTTCCAATGTCATGTTATAAAGTTAGAAAAGTTGAAAATTAAAGAACCAAGAGTTTAACTTAAGAACTTTGAAAATAATAAAGAGCAGAAATTGATTAAAAAAATAAATAAACAGTAGTGATGATCCATAACAAAAATCTGGCCTCCTGAAAAAAAAACTAATAAATTATGTTAAGCTCTGGTAAGACTAATAATAGTAATGCTCCTGTGCCAAAGACTTCTTTGTGCCTTATTATTATTTTTTTTTTTTTGCTTTAAGACTTTCTAAGTAATCTCTACACCCAACGTGGGGCTCGAACTTTCAACCCCGAGATCAAGAGTGGCATGCTCTACTGACTGAGCCAGCCAGGCATCCCTCTGTGTGCCTTATTTTTAATTCCCTTAAAAGTCAAAACAACCTAAGAGGAAGATCCATTTAATATTTCACCAACTACTGGGATGAGTGCACAACACTTCCATCGTAGGACAGTCCTTCATTTTTTTTTTAAGGCACCATATAAAAATTTTAAGCCAAAAATAAAAACCAACAACAGACATGAATGAGGCAAAAAGGGTGAGAGGTGACTTAGGAAATATACATAAACCAAGGCAGGTCAAATGCAGCTTAAAAAGAGAAAAGACAAATTTGACAAGGAGGGAGATGTCTTGTGGAATGAGATGATGGCTCCCGGCACTCAAGGTTAGCCTGGAAAAGGCCATTTCCTGGCAGGAGGGATGAGCTGTAGGAGATGATGTCATTGGCTGCAGCAACAGGCTGGAGTCTCACTCTCAGAGCAGAGGGAAGCTGCTGACCTGGCTTATGTGCCTGAGCACCCATTCAGGTGTCAGCGATGAATGGCTACTTGTCCTTCATCACCCACCATTGAGGGCCTCCAGGCCATGCAGGCAGAGTCAGGGAGTTCCCCTTGGACAACATGGAGCTGAGGAGCTAGAGGTTGTTTTGGGAGTGATGCATCGTATACCCATTGGCAAGACACAGTTTGTGCACTAAAAGGAAAGCTTTCTCCCGAGAATCTCGCCTCACTTCAATTATCAACTCGTGGCCAATCTCCTCTATTTTACACGTATAAACCATTGTGTTTGAAATACTTTCATCTACGTTATCTCCTTTGATTCTCATAACAACTGTGAAAGGTAGGTTGTATAGTTTTACAGTAAAATTCTTTTGCTAACAAATTTTCATCTTAATATAAATGCCAGTTTTTAAGATAGTGAGGGAAAAGATATAAAGGATGCTAGTATGCCTTTATATGTGTCTTATTGGGTTTTGTGTATCCTAACTCATTAATAAAGGGGAAAGGAGGGGGGAAGAGAAAGCTCGTGTTGGTCTCTTGAGAATGTCTCAGGAGTCTTAGCCCAACAAGGGGCACAGAGATGACAGAGCCTCTGGATGTGATCTCAGGGACACTCAAGAGTTCCTTACTTGGAGACTGCAGGCCTCCCTCCATGCCACCTGAGTTCGTCGCAGTGAAAACCCCTTGCATACACATAAACAGCCATGTGCATATATATGATTATTACATGATCAGGTACACTTCTCCCTCACTGCACACAGTACTTGGACTTCCAACACTCACTGCAATGAGAATTTCCACTTTGGAACCAGGTTTCCACAGTGGACTAGGCTGGGTAGATGTTTCCCAGAGGTAAGTTTAAAAGGGTACTCCCCTGAGGATCCACTCCTTCATTTCTGAGGTCTAGAATTTAATGTTTGTCTTAAGAGTACTGGACAGTGCTGGGCTAGATCCCTAGCCCCCACTGTCAGGACAGGCTTCAAAGGAAGGAGGGCTCAACCTTCTAGTGACACCAGTTGTGTTCATTAAATGCCTACTGGAGGCCCCTGCCTGTGATCTGACACTCTGCCCAGTGAGGGCTTGGTGAGCTGGCCTTAGGGACAGGTCCTACAGCAGGAGCTCCCGGGTTCCTGGGCTCTGGGCATCTCAGATGGGCCATCTCCAGAAGGCATACCAGACACCAGAGGTGCAAGGTTAGGGGTCCAGAATCAGTGGGTGGAGTGAGGTGCTTGGCTTGGAAGTGGGGGACATCCTGGAGCGTGTGAGATCAGGGTGAAGTGGACCCTGGAAGCACACCAAGTTTGTTCAAAGCCTAGCTCCCACCCTCATGCCCCAAGGAGGTTTTTGCTTCAGTGTTTTCCTTTTCCTTAAGAATGAGATTGGTGGGTTACCTGGGTGGCTTAGTCAGTTAAGCATCTCACTCTTGGTTTCAGCTCAGGTCGTGATCTCAAGGTTCATGGGTTCACGCCCCTCATCAGGCTGAGCACAGAGCCTGCTTGCGATTCTCTGTCCCTCTCTCTCTGCCCCTCCCCTGCTCACGTGCACACATGCTATCTTTCTCTCTCTCTCAAAATAAATTAATAAACTTTAAAAAGAATGAAATTGGCAAGGTTTGGGAGTTTTTCTTCCAAATTTACATTTTTAATAACCTTTCTCACCCAGAGGTAAACACATCATCTCTACCCTACACATGAAGGGAAATGCTCCATCACCAATACTTATGGCTTTCTTACCTAAAAGACGGCTTCCCACAGTGACCATCTCATTTCTCTGGCCTTTTTAAAAATCCTAAATAACATGAGATAATTATATCAACAAAATCAAAATTATAAAACACCAGTTTAAAAAATTATAACACAATGGAATACTACGTGGCAATAAGAAAGAATGAAATATGGCCTTTTGTAGCAATGTGGATGGAGCTGCAGAGTGTTATGCTAAGTGAAATAAGTCATACAGAGAAAGACAGATACCATATGTTTTCACTCTTATGTGGATCCTGAGAAACTTAACAGAAGTCCATGGGGGAGAGGAGGGGAAGGGAAAAAAAAAAGAGGTTAGAGTGGGAGAGAGCCAAAGCATAAGAGACTCTTAAAAACTGAGAACAAACTGAGGGTTGATGGGTGGGAGGGAGGGGAGGGTGGGTGATGGGTGTTGAGGAGGGCACCTTTTGGGATGAGCACTGGTTGTTGTATGGAAACCAATTTAACAATAAATTTGATATTAAAAAATTTATATGTATACATAGATACTCTAGCTACCAGTTCTTTAAAACACAGTTGTGTGCACAGAGATCCGAATTTGAGTTCCTTAACTGTCCCTGTGTGAGGCACGACCCTTGTCTCTTGGAACACCAGACTTCCCATCTGTAAAATGATAGTGCTAGACTGGACCATTGCTATTGGACCTCACATTCTGTAACTGGATCATAACAACAGACAGTCCGAGCCCCACAGCAGTGGAGTTGGAGGCAGACCCAGGGGTCCTGGCATTTTCTTGGGGTCAGAAACGGTCTGAGGCGCTAGCCCCCCGCATGGCTCCACAGAGGGCTCAGCCAAGCTAAGCACTGGGGCTGGCCAGTGGCACGCGAGGGTCTGACTGCATGTTGGGGTACCTGCAGAGGGGGAAATAGCCTCCTCGTGGCTGACTCCCCTTTACCAAAGCGAGGATTTGTCATCTACCGGGCAACGCGCTAAAATATTTCCATCACCAGCTCAGGACACACTTGCAACCACCTGATAAGGTAGGGCTTTGACGTTTAATAGTGAAAACCCCAGGTCCAGAGGCATTTGCACACCCGAAGTTCCAGAGATAGGCTGACAGCAGAATAGTTCCCGCAGACAGGGACCCTGCCATCATGTTCCCGGGGCCCCTGTGTGTGATGCCTCACCTCAGAGTGGCTCGTGTTCCATCATCTGCAAGGACAAACGGTGACAGCTCGGATTGCGCAGGGAAGAGAATAGCAAACAGGCAACAGCCACCAATCGTGGGCACCTGCCCACGGTGCGTGATCGCCCCGAGTGTGGCAGCCCTGGCAGCGGTGCCCGCTGGGCGCCAAGCGCAGGGAGACACAAAGGCATGGCTTGCGCAGCGAGACCACGAGTTTGTGAGGCCTCCCTTTGCTCATGTGATAAACTGCCCAAAGCGCAGCACTCTCGTGAGCCCACCGGGCACTTTTGAAAGGCGTGGAGGATGTGTGCGGTGTGTGTCAGCCCCACTCCCCTTGCACACCGCCGCACACACGTAGGTGCTGTAAATGTATTGAAGTCCCCGCCTGGGCACAGTTCTGTCCCTTCCCAGCAAGTCACCCTGCCTGGGCCTCCACTTCCGCATCATTTTCCATGGAGAACCTATTAGTGTGTGGGCTTTTGTGGAGCTCCAGTGTGGAGGCAGTGCCCACCAGTGTGGTCCGGGGCTCCTCCCTCCCCCACCCTCCCCCGCATGTGCCCACAGCCAGCCCAGCTCCCAGCCCCCGAGGCCCTTCCAGTGCCTTCCCTGGCTGTGGGCTTCAGCCCTCTCTGCAGGCCAGGAGCTGAGGCCGGGGGCTCTCTAGACCCTTCCGGTAACGCACCAGTCAGCTTTGAAGGGTCACCTGGGTGTTGTTCTTGCTTTCTTGGTGCAAGCCAGTGAAAGTAATGTGCATTGGGCGATGGCTTCTTCGTAAGGAAACACATTTTTCTTCAACTTCTCTCCTGCCAAGCATTTTCAGACATTGTTGACCACTGAGCTACTTTTAAAGAAACTGAAGGACAGAACAGGGGAGGGAATGCTTGCTAGAATTATGTCCCCTTCTCCTGTTCCCTGGAGAACTCCACCTCTTTCTCCTCATCTGCCCACCCCCATCTCTCCTTCCTTCTCTCACTCGCCCTCTCTGTCTCTCTCTCCAGGTTTCCTCGAGGTCTTTCATGTTGCCTGTTCTCTCCCCATGCCCCTCTCTGCTCCTTGATGTGTCTTTCTCATAATTTCATGGTCTGCTTCTCTTGTTCCTAGTCTCTCTCTCGGGGTCCCTTTCTCCTACCTTCCTGCCCTCCCTCCCTTCCTCTCTGTGTCTCGCTGTATCTCTCAGCCCCCCTCACACACACAGACACACACGTGCATGCACACGTCCCTTGCTCAGTCTGTCTCTTGTCTGCTAGCCCATGTTTTACTAACGGTAACGTGGAGATTACGTGGTCACGGGCGTGCGCTGAAGCTGCTGTGACTGCTGCTTTCCCTGGTGCCAAGCATTTTCTGCTCTCCATGGGAATATGTCCGTTTACCAGTAGGAAGACAGTCAACGTAGCCCAGAACTGGAGAATGTAGTCCATTGCCGCTTGAAGGACAGTTTTTCTTCTGCGAGAAGCCCATTGTGACAACTAATTGGTTGGGGTAAGAAGGATGCACTCCCTCAGTTAACCGTCGCTCAGCCAACTTGTGCCCGTGCACAGTGGACTTCGACAGTTCAGCTTCCATCATCCACAGGCCCTGACAGCCGGAAACTGGCTGAGTTGTGCAGGGACGGGGCATTTGCCGAGAACCCGAGCTGGGTCAGCAGGCACACAGATGAAGCAGAGCCTGTGTGGGGCCTGGCTGGCCAAGCCACTCAGGCCCACGGCTTGTTTGTAGCCTCCCTGGTTCCTTCCGTTTCCATATTTGCTTCAAATGTGCTGGTTGTAAATCATTTATCTCTTCTAAAGCAGGGTCAGAGGACCGCTGCAGAGCAGCGAGTCCTGGCCATACTTTCTAGTTTGAATTGCTGAGAAACTAAAGTCAAATTAGTTTTCACTTTGAATGTTCCCAAATTCAGCCGCCGCTAACACAGGCCAGCCATCCTCCCAATTAGCTTCAATGGGCAAGGCTTGCCTGTGTGGGAAGCAGCACCATTACCTGCCCATCAGGGCTCCCTCCTGCTTTCTCTATGAGTCTCCAGGCAGATATTTCCTTAGCATCTGTTCCCAAGAGCCAACCGTGAATGTGAACTCTGCCTCCTTACCTGTTCCAGAGCACATGCTGCTAGAACCAGTGTTCCTACAGCGGGGGCTGCTGCAGGGTCCTCTCTGTGGTTGCCAGGAGAAACTCTTGGGGCTTTGCAGTATTTCATAAATTCTTTTTTTTCTGGGTAAAGGAATGGCACCACCCAGGGCAGTCACATTTCATTTTTAAACCAAAATTCACAGTTACTGTCAAGGGTAATATAAATGTATTGAAATCTTTGACAAAGAGATGAAAACAATAGAAGAGCTAGGGAAGCTCTTTGGGGGGCGGGGGTTACCCTCCAGATCAGGCCCGAATTGAGGTGTAGCCTGAATTGCATAGCATCATTCCTGCAGCTGTAGTAAGAATGGTTACTTAGTAAATAAACAAAAGGTGCCTACATTTAGATAGCTCTAACTGCCACGTTTGTGATGTCGGTTTATCCTTATGACGACCACACAACATAAGAAGGAAGCCATCCCCATTTTACAGAAAGGGACGCTGAGGCCTTCATGCTGACATCATTTGCAGATGTGGGGCTAGCTCTGAAGTGCCCTGAATGCTGACCACAGGCTCTTATCACCGCATGATGTTGTCAGTTAAGAGACAGTAGATGAGGGGCGCCTGGGCGGCTCAGTCGGTTAAGTGTCCAACTTCAACTTAGGTCATGATCTCACAGTTCAGGAGTTCAAGCCTCGCATCGGGCTCTGTGCTGACAGCTCAGAGAGTGGAGCCTGCTTTGGATTCTGTGTCTCCCTGTCTCTCTGCCCCTCCCCCGTTCATGCTCTGTGTGTGTCTCTCTCTCAGAAATAAACATTAAAAAAAAAAAGTAGTGTTGCTGAGCAGCATGTAGGAAGTGCCATGGCCAAGTGCAGGTAAACTAATGGAGACCCTAGAAAGTAGAGGAGGTTGTCTTTCTGGTCAGGCACAAGCAGGTTGAGAACTTACAGGCAAGCTGTTTTCAACTTTACATGAGAGCATGTTTTCTTTGACACATGATGACTCTTATGAACATGGGAGAATATAGTTCTTCTTACATACAAGCTAGTGAGTGTCTTCTACTCTTCCTTCTTGGCTCATGAAGAAAACAGGGGTTTTAAGTCTTGCTATTTCTTTAAAAAAATAAATTATCTCCTATTTGTGTAAGTGGCCTTTCTTCTAGTGTCCTCTTCAAAGTTTTATGCAAGAGAACTTTGAGTGGAAACATCCTACTCAAAAAGCTTTCTTCTTTCTACATTTCAATTTTCTGCAAAGTGGGGGCTCGGAGATGGTGATAGCACCACTTCTGGTGCCGCCTTCCATTTGCTTCTAGGGCCTGTGCCTGGGAGATGAAGAAATTGCCCAGTTTGCAGCGCAGTGGAGAAGGTACCACACCCGGGGGACAGGGGAGCTGCCTGGGCCTGCTACTGAGCAGAGGGGCATCTGGGAGAGGGTGGACGGGGGCAGGGGATGGCAGAGCCCAGTTTGGGGGCACTGAAAGGCAGCCCTGGGGCTGGAGCCAGGGCATGGAGAGTGATAACTGGTGGAGGGTGGGGGGGTTGGAAGGAAGGGTGCAGAGAAAGGAGATGGGAGTGGGCGCTCCTCCTTGGTGCCCTGGCAGGCTGTGGGGAGGAACTGGGGGCGGTGGAAGCTGTAGCCAGCACCTCTGGTACAGAGCGCTGGGAGGACTTGTCTGGGGGAAGGGCTAAGGGGGCTTCTTGTGTGCTGTGTGGCAGGACGGACAGCATGGATGGTTTTAGTCTTCTGCCGAGCCCCTGTCTGCCCTGCCCACAGGCTCTCCCACCTGCCCCAGACCCACTGGTGCCTCCCGCTGCCGGGCCCCACATGCATCTTGCAAAACCACAAAAACCACTAGTGGGAGGCTCTGTAAAACAGCGGCACCAAAAGCAAACGGGCCTTCGCCTCCAGGATAAATAATGAGGCCAGTCTGAGGCCAGGGTCAAGGACTGGTCGGTGGTGAAAGAACAGATGGTGGCTAGCTCGTTCATAGGGGACTTGAATGGCCTTGGAAGGTCTAGCGTTTAGAGTCCAGTTCCAGCCCCAGGCAGCATATCTCAGCCCTTGTTCTGGGGTGGACACTGGGCCTGGATGGGCTCGTCGTAACATGCACGTGGGGAGGGGCATGTGTATAAGAGCACACGCCATTTTCTGGGTGCTTGTGCTCTTTGTCTCTCTCAAGATGGCTTTGTTCCCAGAGTGCCTGCAGGATTCTGTCCAGCGCCCCCGTGTGGCCCCTGTGGATTACCCCCATGGGGCAGAGGGTTGTCATTTCCGGGGGGGGGACACAGAGCCCTCTGTGGGCTTGCTCTGAGCCTCCCCCGTCTTGTCAAATTGCAGCTGATCCTTGTACTGGCTGAAGGATCCCCCATACCCTTGCCCTTCAAGGGAGGCCTTGGGACCCCCACCCTCATGTACCCCAACATCTTGCTCTCTTCTCCCTGCCCTGCAAGCCACGTGCTGCGATGGGAAAGCCCCCTTGCATCTGCTCACTCTCGTGATAGCTGGGGCCTGTAGGACCTGTGTTCACGCTTGGATGGGGGACGAGCCGTGAGGTACTGCTGTGGGTAACCCCATTGTTCCTTGGCAGGAAGTGATGGGTGTCGATGGGCAAGGCTTGGGGCCAGCCTCTGTCCGTACTGCAGCGTTCTCTGGAAGCAGGCATTTCTGTGGCTTCATGAGTGTCTGTGAAAAGCAGGAGTAACCCAGACTGACTTCTGGGCAGCCCCCACCCTTGCTAGTAATGCTTCCCAGGAGCCTGGCCATTTTCAACAAATTCTGACGTAGTCCTCACTTGCACGGGGTCAGTGCTGCTCTGCAGCATTATGCCAGGCAGGAGCCTGTATTGGACTTGGTGTCTCTTGGCATTGCAGTCTGCCTTCCTTGTTCTTTTTCAAACAAACACGTGCATGGCATTTTCTTCCCTTTTGCATCAATTAGCGTTAGCTTTTAGAGAAACTGGGGCTGAGTCTGCAGGCAGACAGTGCCTGACTGTAGTCTTGCTCATCTTTTTCAGATGTTTTTCTTTTCCACCTGGAGTCGGCTGCCTTCCCTTCCCCCCATCCCCTCCTTCTCAGGACAAATCATTCCTGGGAGCCAGGACCCAGTTCTCTTTGCCTGTTCTCATGGGTTTTTACTGCAGGGGCACCCTCTTAGATGATTTACAGCCCCTGCATTATCCCTGCGCTAGAGTGCCTTCTCCAGGAGCAGAACTTTGCCTCTTGAGGGTCAGTTGATTCTGTCACTCCCTCCTGGTGGGGACTGCGTCTCACTTGTCATGGTTGTGAACCCAGGTGGTGGCATGGAGCCTGGCCCATAGTGAGCACTCAGTAAACACTTGTTCATTGAATGGAAAGATAAAATGTTCTTTGGAGCTGTGTGGCTAACCACCTGTGATGAATTCTTCCACAGTAATGATTGGTAGCTTGTGAATGATTAGGTTGAGAAAGAAAGCCTAGAGCCCAAACCCCAAGCGAGGGCTAAACATGTCAAGGCTGGAGAGACTTGGACCACAGGCTCACAGCTTGTGGGGGCACCAGACACATGCTTGCCCTCAGAAGTCCTCAGCAAACAGTGAGGTCCCCAGCCACTGGTGGGCTAGCTTATGAGGCGTGTTTAGCCAACAGCACTGTCCCCTCTAGCCTTGACTCTGGAGACACTGGAATTGCGAGACTATGTCCATGTCAGAGGCTGGCCCATCACACCTCCTCCAACACAGATGTATACACGGGCCTCCCATGCAGTGTGCATGGCCTACTTCTTGGTCAGGGGCCCTTCTCCTCTTTGGAAATATTGCTAAGACATGGGCAAAGACTTCAGGGGGGAGAAGTCTCATTTAAAAGTCGAGTTTCTCTTCCCAGGAAACCAGAGCCCCATCATGTGCTGAAGCATTTCTTCAGGGTCATATGGAAGATCATTTGTAAGCAGAGGTTTAAGCATTAGGTAAGGGATTCTCAGGGCACTGCAGAGAGGCATCACTGGGGAACGCACAGGGACACAGAAGGTCTATCTGGCTCTGTCAGGGCTCTATCACCTACCTTCCAAGAGCTGCAGCCACAGGCAGACATGGGCTTAACCTTGACTGAAGCCAGGCATGGCCAGGGCAAGGGGTGGCTCAGGTCAAATCAGAGAGTGCTTCCCAAAGCACTTTGTGATTTTGAAAGTTCCATGCTGTTCCAGCAATGCCTTTCACCCTTGATGCAGGAGGATGACCATGTGAGCACTTTGGTGGCATTTTAGCTCTTGAGATTCGGTGAAAAACTCGAATAGTAGTAATGGCAAAAGTTTATATTGGGCCTACTCTGCTCCAGGTTCAGATCTGAGGACAGCGATGTTGACACTAAAATCTCCATTTTATATAGTCAAGGAAACTGAGGCTTACAGAGCTAACATCATTTGCCCAAGGTCATGAACCAGTAGGTGGCAGAGCTTAGATGCAAATCCAGGCCTGTGGCTCTAGTGTCTGTGCCCCTCCCAGTGTGCTTGCTGTCGGTGTGCAGGGGTGGGTATGGCCAAAGAGTCTACATTCCCTAAGATCCGTGGAAGCTTTTCGCTCTTGCTTTATGTGTTCAGTGCTTTCACAAACACCATCTCCTTTGATCCTTATGGAGAGGGATGGGATACTGTTACCGTCTTTAAACAAATTTTTTTGAGTTTTGTATGCAATTCATTTTGTTTAAGCAGATGGAAGACATATTAGTTACATCACTGCATTTCCCAAAGACCCCAGAAAAAACTCATGGGATTAACATAATAGTTCATTTTTGGGTACCTGGGTAGCTCCTTCAGTTAAGTGTCCGACTTCAGGTCAGGTCATGATCTCGCAGTTTGTGAGTTCGAGCCCCATGTTGAGGCATCACTGGGGAACGCACTGTCTATATAGATTACCTCTTGGGATGTGTCGTGTAAATGGGCTCACGCTTCCACTTTTTACCTATTGTATCATCTTCTCCGGATGGAACGAGAAACTAGGTCTCAAGAATCTTGTGCCCTCGTCACAGTTATGTCATCAGTGGAGTTGGGCTAGACTCAGGAGTGACTCCTGGTTCATTCACTGATCTAAGCCCTTATATAGCTCCTTCTGTGTGCCTGGCACTAGGCTAAGTCGCGGGAGCCCTGCCATGCGCAACACACCGTGGCCCCTACTTTCCTGGGACCCCCATTCAAGTGGGGGAGACAGCAAGTAAACAAACTTATCAGACCATTACCTAGTGGTGAGTGCCATGAAGAGAGTAACATGAGAGCACGTAACAAGGCATTCCGCACTTTTTCAGCATTTTTATTTTAAACTCCTCTAGATTTTCTTTCTGGTGCTTGAAATGTCTATTTTACGTAAAGAGTTACGCAAATAATTTCACTTTACATGGAAAATGTTTAAAAGTTTGAGAAAGAAGAAATTATTTTTATCTGGATCCTTTGGGGACACACCCATGGGCTGCCTTGTGGGTGGGGTGTGGCTTCTCTCCACACGTGGTGGGGTCCATGCGCAACACCCCCCACACCAGGTTTTCCCACACTCCACCCCCACAGCCACCTGACGAGGTAGCCTCCTTTCCATTCTACAGTCTGGGGCAGCTCAGGAGCCTCCAGCTGAAACTGCATTAGTGTATGTGAGCAAATTACCCCAGTTATCTGGCCATGTAGAAAGCTACGGTTTTGCTCTTCATGAAAATTTAAAATCTTTTCCTGATCTGATGGAAGGGAACAGATGAGGCAACTTGGGTGAACTCAGCCACTGTTGATCAAGCGGATGATCAACGATGCATTTCCTTGACTCAGGGGATCAATGGCGAATCATAAAGACAAAATCACAGAAGAAATTAAGATTACATTTGCAAGCTTGGAATATTGGGAATGCATTCTCAAACTGCAGCAAAATAAGTCTCTCTCTCCTGAAAATGCATTATTTATCCCCTGCCTGTTACCACAGTTACAGATGCTCCTTCCTGTGGTTTGAACCCGAGTCAGTTTTAGAGGCGGACCAGAGACAGACGACTTGTAGCTCACCAGTAAAGTTAGAATTTCAGATGAGCAGTCAAGATATTTTTAGAGTGCTTGTGTGTACAGTCACATCATAAATCGTGAGGATGAAGGTAGCTGCGTGAGCCTAAATCCAATTGGGGCCACAATGTGGGCTTTCCACAGCATACATTTTATTAAGGGAAAGAGATCGTGGGATGGGTTAGGCAGTTCATCCCCACATATCTTTCATTAGGAAAATCTTGGAGGAACATCAAGAGTGGTTTTTGGTTCAAGGGGGACCTTCGATGGAAGAACATAATTTGCTTCCTAATGAAACTCGCTCCTACAGTAATATGTACCAAATTGAGATTCAGAAAGGGAAAATTGTGCCACTGGTATTAACGGGTTGGCGTCTGCCTCAGACACCATCACTGTTGAGGCCACACAAGCTAGACGGTGGGGACTTGTCAGTATTTGAAGCATAGAGTAATATGAAATGTCCCCCAATGAGAGGTGTGTACTTCAGTACCTGCAAACAGATTTATCAATTATCAGGCAAACTTCTGTCTGAATTCTCTGGAAAACTGGTGATTCTCAGGAATAAAAAGGGGAAAAAGTGGGGGGGGGATTTTGCCGATTTTGAAAGGTAAAGTTTGAAGAAGATTTCAGAAAAGCTGTCACTCAAGCCAATTAAAATTTCAGCAAGTTCTCTCAGAGAAGAGAGGCAGACAAAACCGTAAAGGGTCATGTCTGTTGCCCTGTATCTTCCTGAAAAGGGAAATACCAGGAATTGGCTAAGAGCAAAGGTTTGGGAGCCACACAAGCAGTTTGATTCCCAGCTCTGGCACTAACCAGTTCTGTGACCTTGGACAAGCCACCTCTGCTCTCCAGCCTCAGTTTCCTCATCTCCAAGAGGGGTGGCATCATAAGCCCTTAACTCCATGGATTTGCTGGGAGGATTCAATGAGAGTATGAGAATCACAGAGCAGAGTAACCAGCATAAAGTAACTGCTCGGCATAATGGCAATCTATTGGAAAGACATGGAAGGAACAGAAATGGTCAAAATAGCGGAGAGAATAAGAGAAAATGGTAGAACTGTTTATTGATGGTTATGGCAAATTTGACTCTTTCCCCTGACAAATCAGAGCAATATTCTTACAGACCAACTAAGCTACTAGCAGATTTGAGGAGTGTGTTTAACACTGTCCTTCCCTTCCTTCCTTTCTTCCTTCTTAAATTTATTTTTTCCCCTCAGTGACAATTAGTGTGTCAGTTGGACAGGCACTTTAAACCGAATGTTATACCTAGTGGGTAAACACCTGCGTATCAATGGTATTAGTCTGTTGGCTTCTTGAGCAGAATGGTGATAACAGAACATGCAGAAGTCTTCAATAATAAAGTGACTTACTAAGTACATGCTAGGTGCCAGGCACAGCCCCAGGTGTTAAAACATTTTGCCAATGAGGTCAAGGTCATGGATGTAACCTTCAGGAGGGTCAGTTGAGTTTATGCTGATCTACCTGGAGGATCCCATGATGCCAGCCAGGGACTGAGTATCCTTGACCCAGGCTTATCTTGTTCCCTGACCTCATCCAGCCACTTCCTGAGATTCACACTGTGGCCCAAGAAGACACTTACCAATCAGTCTCCCAATGATAATTATAATATATGTATGTAAATCTAAAGGTCACTCAGTGAGTGTCCCAGTGACATTGGATCAGTGAGGTCCACTCTTCATAGAAAGGGAAGCCCCTGGCTCCTGAACAGAAGAATTTGATGAGGTGGGGAAAGAGGGCTCAGGAGAACCTGGTGGAAATATCCATGGGACATCCATTGGTGAGGATGGCAAATCTGATATGTACTTTTTTCCGAGTTAGACTTTACCACAGAGCCTGGGCTATAAAATTTTCACAGAATCGTTTTCTCCACCACAACTCTGTAGCTAGCTTTCCGATCACTCATGAATATTTATGCCTCGTCTGCTTAAAATGCTTGGAGAGGGGAAAAAGAAAACTTTGTTCTCAGTCTCAAATTTTTCTGAGAGGTATAAAGACATTGGTATGTATTGCTAAACCAAGTGCTTAGACCAACACTCATTTAAAACTCACGCCTGCTTGGTATTAACACTGAATTATAATAAGGTCTATACCAGATAAGGAAATTTAGGGGGCATAAGCACAGTGCCCAAGATGTATCAGTCACTGGCTATCTGCTTCCTTCATCGTTTTGTATGGAGCTGAACATGATTTACTTAAAGCTACGTGGCAGAACTTCAGAGGGTTTTGGAGACCGATTCCATTTGGTTCAGGCCCTCACAAAGACCCTCGTCTGGGTGCTGTGCTCTTTGCTTTCCCCCAGGAAGCGAAAGCTTCTCCTCCTTTCGTCTTCTTTCAAGCTCCTTCCTCCTCCCTGAACTGGGTTCCTGCCTCCCCATGCAGCACCCTCCTGCCGCCTGCACCCTGCGGGGCAGATCCCCTCTGCTTGCCCAGACCCTTCTTGAGGGTGGATATTGAAAGGCATTTCTAATGCTCAGAGTTCCTAGAAAGCAGGAACCATCACACGCAGGCAGGAACAGGGTAGCAGAAATGGCTCGCAAATGCAGATTGATTCTCAGGCAAATTTTTGCAGTGAGGGGGGAAAGCTGATTATGCAGACCACTCCAAATTCAATCTCCTGCTTTATGTTATCGCTGGAGCCCGTGATGGAAGCACCGCCTGATAATTCAGACTTGCCTATTACTTATTCTTTATCTAGAGGAAATAAAGAGAAACAATTACCTTAGTGTGATATTCTGCCATCTCTACAAAGCCACCTGCATCTGAGACTTTGCCAGCAGTAGAAATAACGAGTTAAATGCTAAATATTTCATAGAGAAGAGCAGGGCTATTGAAAATAAATTTAAAAGACCTTCGTGTATTCCGGTCATATATCCCTGGCATAAAACTTCACCAGAGATAAAGTAGTTTTCTGACAGGAGGGTTGTGGCCAGGGGAGGGGTGAGGCCCGGTGAAGGGGGGCAAGGAAAGTAGCCCTCGAAAACCCACACAAGTTCCCGTTCCCAGATGCGGGTGCCTCCTCTGCGAAGGCATCTTTGAAATGACTGAAGTCTGACTATTACTGTTGAGCCTTTTTCAATAATGAATTTTAAATTATAAATGACATTTTGTTGTGTGCTCTTCTCTTCCACCTGTTGGTAGCTAGCTGGGAAAATCGATGCAGTTGGTGTCTAGACTGAGCACACTTCTCAGGATGTTAAGTTCAGTCTCGTTTCCTTCGTTCTTAATTAAGAGCACTCCCAACGGTCTCTGACATGAATGTCTGCGCAGGCCAGGTCCTGGGAGCACACCCTCATAGCCCCCTTGACACGTACAAGCATTCCTTCCCAGTCTCTCCCTATTGGGAACAGGTTCTGGGAACTGAATATGAGAACGATTTAGGACCATGGGATGATTCCTCCCATAGGTGGTAGGAGTGAGTACCAGCAATTAAAATTACAGGACTAGTCAGTGTTCAGTGAGACAGTTACCAATCAAAACTACGAGGAAATTGCTGTTTGTTTATTGCTCTTATAGGAAGCTGCTAAGACGGAGGAAAGATAATTTAAGAGTAATCACTGCTGTGCCAGCCCTTCCCACTGACCCTGGCTCTCCATTTTCTCTCATTGCATCAACCATTCTTGGCAATTAGGTGTGCTTTCCTTATTAATGCCAGGGTAAGGAAGCAGAAAATGAAGGCCCTTCTTCACAAATAGCTGCTTAATGTTGCAATGCCTGCCTATAAGTCATGAAAGCCACGGAGGTTTTCTCATCCCTGAGCACAGAATGCCCTTGATGACAGCTGCAGAATAGACTTATTAACTCAGATAAGCAAATCCTGGCATTTCCTGCTGGCCTGTGCACTTCCCGGACACGGGAAGTCTGAACCTATCTACTGAGCTGCCCTGTTCTCTAGCTGAGCCCTGAGCACCTGCTACTTCTCAGCAAATATTGGCTCCCTCTCCCCTCTGCCCTGTCTCCCCAGGCAGAATGAGTCGAACTGCTGGGCATGCGGGGGGCGAGGGGTCCAGGGGCCGAAAACGGGGGCACAGAGACGTTGTGTGGGTGTCTGCCCCATTTCCTTTTTATTATCACCACTGATGCACAAAGAGTCAGGACAGGACAAAGTGGCTCCTAGCTGGGTGCAGGGTGTCTGTCTTAGGGCCTCTGTGAGTCAGAGATCAGGACTGTCCAATCATGTTTGGGGAGAAAGCCATCTTTGGCAGCCTGAGGTGATGGCTGCCCAAGCGGCTAAGGGGTCAAGAGTCACCTCTTGATGCCACACTCCCCATGTCTCAGTTTCCAGGTGCAGCAAGTAGCACTGAAGAGGGGGACTAGCTTCCCTTCAGCCTCCCTGAGCCTAGAGCAAAGTAGAAGAAGAAGAAAGAAGCCTAGAAGAAAGTAGAGCGGGAAGAATCAAGGTCAAACCAGAGGCCTGTTTCCTTTATTGTAGAGTAGATCATGGCACCTCTGTGACGAGAGTTCTCCAGAAATTCTCACTCGGTTGTCACTCCTCCCTAAGTTCCCAAATGTGGAAGACACCTCTATGGATGCATCTCTAGGCAGAGGCATTGGCCTGGAGGCAGAGGGCTGGCTTCACTGACTCTTGACCCCTTAACCACTTGGGCAACCATCACCTCAGGCTGCCAAAGATGGCTTTCCCCCCAAGCAGGACAGGTCAGTCCTGATCTCTGACTCACAGAGGCCCTAAGAGGGACACCTTGCACCCAGCTAGAAGCCACTTTGTCCTGTCCTGACTGACAGGCCATGCAGTGCCCTCCTTTGCAAGCTCTCTGTAGACCATGAGTTGTAGGGATGCTTACCTGGCAGATCGCCACAAGTTCACATGCTTTGATGTGTCACTTCTACGTAGCATACCATTGATTTTTTTTTCTTTTCATATCAGAGCCTGCCCAGTAGCATCCAGAAAGTACAGGCACAGAGCCCTAGATTGGAACATAGTGGACAGGCAAGGTTTTCTTCTCTGGAGAGGGAAATCGACAGCTGCCCCTCCTGGGAGAAAAAGTGTGTAAGAAACAGGGCAACGGGAGGCTTGTCAGAACCGGAGCTGGGTGATATAAACTCTGCAAAGTCACACCAGCCTTCACTGAGAAAGCAGGGTCAGGGGAAGAAGGTCCACCTGCCACAGCTTGTTAGTGGTGAATGCGGGCAAGGTGAGCGATGTGAGAGAGAGGGCGCAAAGGGCCAGAATACAGGAGCCACGGTCGTTTTCCTCCAGTCCTTGCTACAGCCTGAGTGACCAGGGGAATATCGCCTTCCTGTGCGAGTTCTGATGAGCTCATCTTTTTTTTTTTTAATTTTTTAACGTTTATTTATTTCTGAGACAGAGAGAGAGACAGAGCATGAGCAGAAAGAGAGGGAGACACAGAATCTGAAATAGGCTCCAGGCTCTGAGCTGTCTGCACAGAGCCCGACGTGGGGCTCGAACTCACGGACCGCAAGATCATAACCTGAGTCGAAGTCGGACGCTTAAACCGACTGAGCCACCCAGGAGCCCCTCTGATGAGCTCATCTTAAAGGCTGGGGTTGCACTCCCTGGCCAAGATCTGTTCCCACCAGGGATAACATCTGGATGGCCTCTCCTCATCAGTCTGTAAGCCAATTCTCAAAGCTGAAAGCAAATAAATTGCATCTAATATTAGTATGAGCCTGGAGAGTCACATCATGTGCTAGTATTTCATACTGTTCTTTGTACATCCAGCACATGGACCCCTTGTGTCACTCAGTGGCCTCAGGTCCAGACAGAGTCCGGCTTTGCACCCTCCAACTGCTGCCTCTCACATATCCTCACATTCGTTCATATCATCTCTGTCGTCATCAGTTTGGTTTGGCTTAGTTTTTTTTGCCCAGAGTTCTCCTTCTGGAGCCCCTCTTTCGTGCGCCAACCTAGAATGTTCTTTTGGGTTGTACCACTCTTCCCAGGGTGTCTTGACTTTTCCATTCCTGGCTTCCACTTTCTTTTGCTGTAGTGCACCCTATGTGATTTCCTGAGAAAGTGTGCACAGGAGGTCGCCTTTCTGTTCCTCAAATGTCCGAAAGTGGTTTTGCTCTTTGTACTTGACAGCTTAGCTGGATGGAGAATTCCAAGATGGAAATTTTTCTTTTAATTGTCAGGGTGGGGTAACTCACATATCAGCGGCATAACAGACTTTGTTGTGCGCTCACATGGCAGCTGTGAAATCCTCTGCAATAGTGGGATGTGGAAGTTTTCTGCTCTAGACAATAATTCAAGGGCCTCTACAGACACTTTGTGTGTTGTGGTGTTCAAGTCACCGTGGGTAAGATGAGAGAGAGGCCCACCGGCGCTCGCCTGACCCAGCTCAGAAGCGATGGACGGTCCTACTCACGTTCCTTCTGTGAGAGCTGGTCAGATGACCCTGGCTAGACAAGGCATTAGGAAGTATCCTTTTGTATTCAGGAAGGGACAACCACATCATCATATTGGGCAAAGCCTCATCTTCAAGGAAGCAGCATCTCTGATAAAAGGCCCATGCGAGAGTGATTTCTCTTCCTGTGGGTGACCTGTTTTAATCCATCTGGAAGCCGTTAGGATCATCTCCTTATGTCCTTGAAGGTCCACAAGAGCAGGGACTTGGTTTAACTAGTGGAGCACCTGTGTCTGTAACACGGCTGGGATTAGGCGGGGGCATTGAGGCCTTTGTCTGCCAGCCAAAACCCTCTGGTAATCAAGAGAAATGATATTATAATGCAATATTTTACAAAATAAAAGTTATTATAAAAAATCCATGAAGAACAAAATAATAATAACCTTGGTGTAAGGAAATTTTGCAGGTAATATGTCTGGCTTTGTGGCCCCTTCTGTGGGCTCCTCAATCTAAGGATATGTCTCCTTCTCAAATAAAAGCAATTATAATCATTGCAGATTTTTTTTTTAAACAATTCCCTTTTTCTGATTTATCTCTCCTGTCTTTCTAGAGGTCTTAATTGGATATGTAACTTCCCGGATCAATATCATCTGCCTCGCCTTTTCTCTCAAAGTTTCTGTTTCCATGTACTTAATTCGGGAAAATTCTCATGGCTTTGCCATCCCACCTGAGTATCAGACTTTTTATTCCAATAATCCTGCCTCTAACTTCCAAGCATACTTTCTCATTCTCCAATTTCTAAAAGTAACATCTTGTTGAAACTGTTTGAGGATACTAGTTAGTAATTTTTTGTTTTACTTATTTATTTAAATTCGAGTTAGTTAACATACAGTGTAGTCTTGGCTTCAAGAGTAAAAACCAGTGATCCATCTCTTACATACGACACCCAGTGCTCATCCCAACAAGTGCCCTCCTTAATGCCCATCACCCATTTTCCCCTCTCCCCCCATCTACCTCCCCTCCAGCAGCCCTGTTTGTTCTCTGTATTTACGAGTCTCTTACGGTTTGCCTCCGTCTCTGTTTTTATCTTATTTTATTTTTCCTTCCCTTCCCCTAAGTTAATATGTTGAGTTTTTCAAATTCCACATACAAGTGAAATCATATGATATCTGTCTTATCTGACTGACTTATTTCACTTAGCATAATACACTCTAGTTCCAGCCATGTTGTTGCAAATGGCAAGATTTCATTCTTTTTGATTGCCGAGTAATATTCCAATGTGTATGTGTGGGGGGGGGTGTGGTGTGTATATATACACACGCACATACCACATCTTCTTTATCCATTCATCCATCCATGGATATTTGGGCTCATTCCATACTTTGGCTATTGTTAATAGTGCTGCTATAAACATGGGGGTGCATGTGCTTCTTCGAAACAGCACACCTGTATCCCTTGGATAAATTCCTAGTAGTGCAATTGCTGGATGGTAGGGTAGTTTTATTTTTAATTTTTTTAGGAACTTCCATACTGTTTTCCAGAATGGCTGCACCAGTTTGCGTTCCCACCAGCAGTGCAAGAGGGTTCCCGTTTCTCCACATCCTCACCAACGTCTGTTGTTGCCTGAGTTGTTCATGTTAGCCATTCTGACAGGTGTGAGGGTTTTCTATTTGCTTTTGCTTTTCCTTTTCCTTTGTCATGTGGATTATATTTGTGCATGGTTTTCTTCCATTGCCAGTTTTTGTTTATCCATTTGTAGTTTGCAGTCTTGCACTATTTTATGTTGTGGGTCTGGAGATTCTCGGTTGACCATTTGAATGGGAGAATAAAGACGGTACAAATGTTCTCTGGAGGCACTTGTTTTGGGACATGGCTTGCCAGTGGGTGGCCTCCACTCTAGGATGAGCAGCCTGTGAGCTGGTAGCCCTTATGTGCCAGGGTAAGGAAGGCACTAACACCCACATTAACCACCATGGTTTTCCTTGGACGACTTATTCCATTTCTGGTTTTTTTAATGTTTATTTATTTTTGAGGGAGGGAGGGAGGGAGGGAGGGAGAGAGAGAGAGAGAGAGAGAGCGAGCACACAGGCAAGGGAGGGGCAGAGAGAGGGAGCCACAGAATCCGAAGCAGGCTCCAGGCTCTGAGCTGTCAGCACAGAGCCGGATGTGGAGCTCAAACTCACTAACTGTGAGATCATGACCTGAGCTGTAGTCGGATGCTGAACTGACTGAGCCACCCAGGCACTCCAGTTTATTCCATTTCTTGAGAGAAGAACCCTCCATGTGTTTTTCTGCCTAAAGGGAGTTTGGATTTCATTGTCCCCATCTGTGCCTCTTGGGAAGGTGTCTGTAGCTGCTACCTCTTGTGCACACATTCTAGGCTGTGGTGTCCTTTGCCCTGTCCACCAGTAAGATCCTTCCAGAAATGTCTTAAATCCCTTGCTCATTGAGTATCCCTCTCCCTTTCTCTTTATTTCTGTGAGTCAGTCTTTTAAGGTCATGTCACTTGAATCTCAATAGAAGGAAATCAGTGCACACGCTTACACCGTTGTTGTGAACTATCATCCTCTTTTGTTTCTAACCTGTTTGGAAGATGTGGTCTTCCAGTATCAGCACTTGGCGTTTCAAGCTTAACATGCCCAAAGCAAAGCTGTTCTGTCCCCTCTGCCAGCTCCCAGAAGTATCTGTGTCTCCCTCAGTCATCCCCACTTCTAGGGAATGGCACTAAAATCCACCCACCTGCTTAAATTGGAAAACTGAGTCATCTGTCTGTCATCCCTTCCTTACCCGCCTCCGGTATCGAGTCCACTTGGCACCACCTGCTATATTTGTATCTCAGATCTGTCCACCTCTCCACCCTCACTGCTACCAGCCTAGACACACTGCCCCCATCCCACATGAAAGACCAGCCCCCTTCCACTGGTCCCCCATAACCCATTCTTGTGTAACAGAATGGCGGACCTGACAGCTGATTCCCTCTCATCTCCCCCAACGGCCTTTTCAGCAAAATCCAAATCCCTGCTGGGCCCTTGTGCACGATCTAGCCCTTCCTACCAACCTCCTGAGTATTTGCATGTCCTCTCTGGGTGCCCGTCACCCTGGCCGCCTCTTGTAGTGCCACACGGCACCCTCTTTCTCACCCTCATGCCCTATTTTAAGTCAACTACCTCTCAGTTGGTTACCTCTGAGCCACTGTTTTCTTATAACCACGCCGACCCGTTTTCTTCACGGCCCTTCTCCCAATTTGTGTTCACATGCACACCATTTGTATCGTGATGGGTTTGCTCACCCATTTATTGTTGGGTGGTGCCCTGTGCTCGTAGTACCCAGAGGGCAGGAATCGTATTGGAGTTCTTCTCAGGTATGTCCTCAGCCCCTGCATGGTGCCCAGGGGCTGTGCTCAGGAAAGGTTTCATGGGTGGATGAGGTGGGGGGCAGGCAGCAGATACTCAGCGTGGGTGGGTCTCAACCCAGCATTTGGGTCCTGGGCTCCCGGGCTGTTGTCTTCCCCTTGGGTGGACCTTTCTGGCAGGTCTTCTGCCTCTCCTGCATGCCCAGCAGGTGCAGCTGATGGTCTTCCGAACTGGAGGTGTTGTCTATCCCTGTGCACAGAGGAGAATCTAGCTGCTTGCGTTGCCCTTCAGCCTTCTCGCGTTCTGAGCCCATGCTGTTTTCCCAGCTCACACCCTCTGCTGCCCTTGCCCCTGCTCTCTGACCTAGGGATGTCACCAGTCTCCCTCACATCTTCTGTGCCACCAGCTCTCTGCATTTATTCACCTGGAGATGCTCTTTCTGCCGTACCTGCTTGCCAAGCCTGCCCCTCTTTTAGGACTGGACAAACTGCTACCTCCTCCAGAGGTCCTCCCACATCCCTGCTCCGTAGGGGTACCCTTGCTTCCCACGTACCCTCAGCCCTTTCTTTGTGCATCTTGTTGGAGCTCATAGGTCACCCTGCCCTGTACTCGGGCCTTGGCTGCGTGACTGTGTTTCCCCTACTAAGCTGTAAGATCCGAGAGGTAAAGGGGATTGGAGCTGATTGCCCACCAAGAGCCCTTTGGTGGACGGGCAGCTCGGGAGCAGATGTGGGGAGTTTGCCCCCTGTTGGCATACACAAAATCTCGGGGCTGGGGCTAGTGTGGCTAGGGAGGTAGTGAGCAGCGATTCCGTGACTCAGTGCCCCCTCAGGCTCAGCAGGCAGCCTGAGCAAGCCTATCTGAGAAGCTGCAGGTGTGCCTCCACGAGAAAGGAGGTGATGGAGCCACGTTCACCGTCGTCCATCCCTGACTCCTAGCTCTCCCTTGTACTGCTTATTGACTGACTGAGGAGTGAACCAAAACTCTCAAAGCCGTGAGCCAAGTCCAGACGGTCATTCCCAGCTGTCCTGGCCTGCTGGGCCCTGGGGCTCAGTCTAGCTCAACAAGTTGGAGCCTTCTCCAATCTGTGAGTGACCCCCTAGGCAGTAACACCCACGTGGCACTGAGGCAAGGCCTGCTAGCAGTAGCTGTCGCTCCTGGCTCACCCATGGTGGGAAGTAACTGTCTCTTCTACCTTCCCAGCCAGAGGAGCCACTAAGGGGCTGCGAAGTGAGGTGCTTGGCACCCAGCACACCTTTCTCTTGCCGAGACACCTGCCTGTGACAGGACAGGCAGATTGCGGCATAAATGATGAACCTGGAAGGAGTCTGCCAGACGCCTCCTGTGCGGTACTGAGGCTGTTCCCTGTGAGTGCCCCATTCCGAAGGCAATTAGTCTAATTACTTTTGTTATTTCAGAAAACAAATTAAACCACCCGAGTGTTTCAGGGCAGAAAAATGCCTGCAATGTGTAAGGAACATTTCAGGAGCGTTTAGCTCACAGCCAGGAGGGTCTGAACACATGTCCAGAAAGCAGGCAAAAGGGATGCATAAGGGACAGGGTTCCCAGGAGGTGGGACCTTGATGAGGTGAGCAGTCTGCCCGTGGGGATCGGGGTCAGGGAAGGACCCTGCTTTTGGTCCTGCTGAAGCCGGGAAGCCACCCTGGACTCCTGCCCTCCCTCCCCCTGCCTGCTAGGTCTGTGGATTCTGTGTCCCTTTGCTTCCCCCCCTCAACACCGTTTGTGGCTGGGATTGGTAGACCAGCCACCAACTCAGCTCCTCTTCTCCCTCCCAGCTGCCCTCCTCACAGCCAACACTGGGGGCTACCTGAAACACAAGCAGATTCATTCCTAATCTGCTACTTTAAACAGCTCTGTGTCTTCTTGTACCAGACGATTCTTAGCACCAGGGAGCTAAGGAGCCAGCCTCCACCTGCAGGCCCAGCCTGCCTGCACGCAGGCCCTGGAAAACCTTCTAGTTTCCTTGTGCTTTTGCTCTGTGCTCCTTGCTGCTGGGCTTTGTCCCAGTGGCATGTGATGGGCACACGTGCGCACACACATGCACTCTGACCCTAGACCGCTGCCTGCTCCTCAGCCTTCAGACCAGTCCCCCTTGCCTTGCGAAACCTTCCCTATCATGGTGGAAAGAGTTGGGTATTTCCACCTTGGTGTGCCCTAGACCTAGGCTTCTCTCACGTGTATGTTGTGCGGTGTTCATTGTCTCTCTTTTGCCCTCACCTGACTGTGAGCAACTGAGAGGGGAAGGGCCTCACCTTGTTCATTTTATGCTCCTGGCAGGTAGCGGAAGATCTCTCCCTGCAAGAGAATTTAGCACCTGTTGCATAGAGGAGTGGATGGATGGCTGGTGAATGAATGAGTAGCCCTGAAGACTGGTAAATCCTCTTGTCCCAAGCAATCCATCCACGTGAACTCTGCCCCAAATCAGGAACTCCCCCCCCACCCCGATAAGAGACACAGATTGAGTGACTCACTTGGGGGCTCTCTTCTCCACCCTGCACCAGCCTTTCCTATGTGGGAAGCGGAACGTGGTGAGCAACTTGCTCAGAGTGGGTGAGCCATTGGATGACAGAAGCCATGTCCTGTTTCCTTCCTCTCAGAACCGAGTGAGGTCCACTAATGAGACTTTGTCCTGCTCCTCTGCTAGAACAGCTGCAAACCCCAGCTCAGCCTCGCCCTTAGGTGCCAGAGCCTGGTGGCTGTAGAGGTGGAAGTCTGGTCTCTTGAAAAGCCAGCCACCCCCTTTGGTGTCCCCATAGGAAGATGCTGAAACACAGAGACATCCTGTTATTTCAAGTTTTCCTTGATGATGCATTAAAAAAAAAATAGAGGAAGGTGTAGCCAGGAGTTCTGTTCTCAGGGCTCACATGGCTGTCAGATCTGGAACAGAGACCACCTTCACGAGAAGTACCGGGAGCATTCCTTGAAAATCAGCTTCTGGGGCCCCAGCCCAGTCCTGCTGAATCAGAATCTCTGGGATGGGATCCAGGATGGGTATTTTAAACTAGCATCCCTGGAGATTCTTTGCAAGGGAAGGTTTAGACTCATTGCCTGAGAGATTCCAGTGGTAGTTGGAGAAGAATCTCAAATGACACAAACTTGAATCCCATACATCCTCTGTCCTCTCCGGGCCCCAGCCCAGGCCTGTTGGAGACCCATCCAGTGAGGTCAGCAGCCTTCGCCCCTTCTTTCTGAGACACTTCTCCTGCGTCTACAGAGACACATCCTGCCCCCCACATCCTCAAAACTACCTTCCGTTTTCACCATCGATATTAATTACTTGGAAGTACAGTATCCCAGTTAGAATCTATTTAAGTCATGCTTGTCTGCCTGCAGCTCTGTCAGACTCATCATCAATGCTCTTTTGTTCCCACCTTCAGCGGACGGCGTTGTCCGTTAGTTCACCCTGTTCCGCTTGTTTCTCAGAACCCATGCTGAGGCCCGACTGGAAATAGCATGCCCCTTGAGTGGCAGAGGGCACAGTCCCCAAAACAGCTGGACCACCCCATGTTCCCCTGAGAGGGCTGGGCCAGTGGATGTGATTTCCCCACTCCTTCCCAGAGGAGGGAGGACTGGTTCTATGTCACATGCACCTGGGCAGTAAGGCTCTCTGTCCTTGCTAGTCTGCCTTTCCTCTAAGTCCCCCACTGTGGGCTCAGCACCCTGCTGGGGGCTTCACCAGACAAGGGGCATGGGGCCTACCCTCAGAAAGCTCACTCTCTGTTTGGGGGGGAAAACAGGAAGTAACAGTGAGTAATACAGAACAGCACAGGGTGCCTTCCACGTTTGTGTGCAACAGTTGTATGGCCTCAGGAAGCTCAGAGGAGACAGTTGTGGGCTGAGCCAGGTAGGTAGGGCTTTAAGAGGCAGTCAGAACTTGAGCCAGACTTTGAAGGGAAGAAGTGGTGTGGACGCTTCTGCTGGAGGTAGTGACAGACCAATGAGGTAACCAGCATGGCATGGGCAGAAGCCAGGAGAGCTCAGCACCTGAGCTGGTGGCTCCTTTCAGGGACTAGTAGTGAGAAGTCATAGTGCCCTCTGGGCAAATTATCATTTCTCCTGAGGGAGGGGAAAGGCCTAGAAGTATGTTTTAGTTCCCAGACTATCCAAATCAAGGCAGGTCATAGAAAGGTTCAATTTAAATTACTAGTTCACTCAGCTACATTTTGTAGAAAAAGCATAAAATGTAAGAAAATGGCCTCCTCCTTCACATAACTTTTGAGAATTTTCCCATCGCATTTGGCAGTCAGATTCACCTTTTCTCTGGCTCCTGGCCACAAAGTCACCATCCCCTGCCTTCCTACACAGAAACTTCTCATCCTTTTTCACAGCTGATGCATGCATGGCTGATACTCCACTGTGGAAGTGTGGGGGCTGCTGGCTAGAGCAGGGCAGGGAGCATCCCTGGAGCTGCAGACAGCAGTCAGATGCACTTGCCCCTACAGGCTAGTCCCTCTGGTAAAGCTTTGTTGTGAAACTAGTCAATGTCTTTCTTCTGTGAAAAAGCAAACTCCTTTGAACAACTTGAACATTTAAATTTTTTTTAATGTTCATTATTTTTGAGAGAGAGACAGACAGACAGAACATGAGTGGGGGAGGTGCAGAGAGAGAAGGAGACACAGAATCCGAATCAGGCTCCAGACTCTGAGCTGTCAGCACAGAGCCCGATGTGGGGCTCGAACTCACAAACCACAAGATCATGAACTGAGCTGAAGTCGGACGCTTAACTGGCTGAACCACCCAGGCATCCCGAACAACTTGAACTTTTGAATCCTGGATTATAGTTTTGTTTAGGGTATTTGGTGGTGGAGTTGGGACTGTCTCATTATTTAACCAGAAAAACCTGCATACAGAGTCAGCCAAGAAGAATGGCTTTGCCTTTGGAGAAATGTAGCTGCTTTGAAGTCAGTCACCTGGGCTCTTTGGGGGCCTTGTCCCTAGTGTGATCGATCCGTGCTCACAGCAAAGGCAGGTTCTGTGCTGTGGGTATTTTGCATGGAGGCAGGAGGGGTGGCGCTTCAGCAGCCCCGATTCAACTGTGCCACATGTGTCCAGAGCACAGCTTCCAGGGAGAACATGCAGGAGGCCTTGGAGACAAGGGGCAGCTGTGATGTGTCAGTGAACACATGCTGCAGGGATGGTGACTGTCTTGTTGGGAGGAGAGGGGACCTGAATTCAGAACAATGAACTGATGCAGACCTGGTGGAATCTGGGGCACACGAAGGCTGGGGGCTGTCCTGCTGAAGCAAGTGGGTGAGGCAGGTGAAGTCAGTCCTCACTTGCCTGCCTGCCCCTGCCTGTCTTTTTTGGTCCCTTCTATCCTTTTACCTGCCTTCAGGTGCTCAACACCTTGATTTATAAATTTAGTCATGTGCACATTCATTTGTATTTGTCCTCTCTGCCATCATCTGTCAGGAGAGGGCATCCACCATTTATACCTCACTGTATATTAGAGTCAAACTCCTTGAGATGGTATATTTGCACTTTAAACCTTAATTCTCCCAGGGGTGCCTGGGTGGCTCAGTCAGTTAAATGTCCCATTCTTGGTTTTGGCTCAGGTTACAGTCTCGCAGTTCACGAGGTTGAGCCCTGTATCAGGATCCACGCTCACAGCACAGAGCCTTCTTGAGATTCTCTCTCTCTCCTTTTCTCTTGGCCCTGCCCCTGCCCCTGCTCTTTCTCTCTTAAAACAAATAATAAACTTAAAAAAATAAAAATAAACCTTAATCCTCCTTGTGGTGGAAAGCTCTATCCCATATTGATATAATGATTCTGTGCCAAGAGGTTGAGGAGCCAAGATGAGGTAAGAAAAGAGAGGACGCTTTGGGTAACAGACCTTTTCCCGAGCATTGCTACCTGGGACTAAGCCATCAGAAAGAAAAACAGAGCATGGATGCTGAGGGGCAATGAATGGTCAGCATTAAGGAGAAATTATTCTAACACTTCTTAAATAATGGAAGGAAGATTTTATTTAAGACTATTGCAATAGGAGAGAGAGATTGAGCTCAACTATAAACCGGGAGGGATGAGTAGGGACTGATTTATAGCCAGCAGGCAGAGTGATGGAGGGAGTGGAAGATTACTGAGGGGAACCTGGTTACATGTCAAGGGTATGGAAAAAGAGGAGTTTGATTAAATGTCGGGGGTGGGAAGAGAAGCTTGAGAGAATAATGGGAGTGGGGAGATTCTGGCCAATTCTGCTTAGTAGGATTCTTTGCTTAGGACAAGGACAGAGCCTAGTGGAGAAGAAGGCTCAAAGGAGACTGACCAAAATTGGGTCCTGTCTTTGTCACCAGATGTTCACATGGTGGAGAGTCACCCAGAAGGCGTAGCACATTGTGGCTAAGGTTGCTGGAATGGCCGCTGGCTGTTGTGATTCCTTACAGGTGCCCCATGCATAGGAAAGATGGTTTAATTCCTGAGGCCTAAAACAGACCTCCCACGGTGGTCCTCAGCCAGGCTTTGGATGCAAGTCAAGGCCAAACCCTGTTTGCTTGTGAGCTCCAGGTGAGCAAAGGGTCACTGGAGCATGTCTCCCATCCCTGAGACCCCAGGGCTTTGCCCAGGGACAGTTCATCCATTGTCTCAGGTTACAGAAGGCTCTACTCAGACTAGCTCCAACAGTAGGGCAAGTTATTTTCCTATTCCCTGTGAAGTCCTAGGGCTCCAAACCCCAGGCTACAAACCATCAATGATGTCATCAAGGCCCAGGCTCCTCACCTTGCCATCCCCTGCAGGCTGGCTGTGCCCTGCACCTGGCCCTCTGCAGGAATCCCCTGTGAACAAAACAACATCCAGGGAAAGAAAAGACTCCCTCTTCTTCCTCTTTCTTCAGTGCCTGGAAGACTGCCCCTCACATTCATTGGCCAGGGTGGGATGTGTGCCCTTTTCCAAACTAATCACTGGCGTGGGAATGGATTTGGGGAGTGTCTTTCGTCTTTTGTGGGGGAAATGGAAGTTGCACAGTCAACCGTCACATCCTCACCTGTGCCACACTGAGCCCACGGAGGTGAATGGAATTCTGAGCCATAGCGTGGAGTGTTAATAGGCTGGAAGATAAGGAAGGTGTTTTCTACCTGTTGGAATGAGTGAGAGAGAGCAAGAGAGTCCTGGCATCAACGAGATACAGAGCTCTGCACTGCTCCTTAGGGAGCCTCCAGGGTGATGGAGAGAAGGGAGTGCCGAGGTCCCAGGCTTGTGAGCACGCCGCGAGCCCCTCACCCGGCCAGCTTTCTCTCTGAGGTTCCGTCTGCCATCAGAGCCCCAGGGATGGGAGAGCATGTCGTGGAAGCACATGTCACTGGCTCTCAGCCCCCGCTGAGGATGCAGCGGGCTGTGAGGAGCTACGTCTGTGTTTCCCCATGCCCACGGCCCCTACGTGGATGATGTCTCTGAATGACTCAGAATGAGGCCAGATGGTTTGTGAAAGTAGATGGCCCACTTGTTGCCTGACATCGCCGTCACTGTGAAGTACATCGTACTTCTCACACTGTGGTTGCCAGAGGGGCTTATGTGCTTGGCGGGCTCTGCCTCCGAGCCCGCGTGGGCCTGGAGCAACTTGTCTCATGGCGGCTGAGCGCTGGAGACGTCTGAAGTATGGTTATGGGAATGTGTGCTTCTTTTCTTATTTGAGCATCCTGGGTCTTTTGATCTTTTTTTTTTAACTTTGTTTATTTTGAGACAGAGAGAGAGAGAGAGAACATGCATGCAAGAGAGGAGGGGAAGAGAGAGAAAGAGAGAGAGAATCCCAACCAGGCTCTGTGCTGTCGGCGCAGAACCCAATGTGGGACTCGATCTCACGAACCGTGAGATCATGACCTCAGCTGAAATCAAGAGTCAGATGCTTAACTGACTGAGCCACCCAGGCATCCCTGACCTTTTTAAATGTGTTGGGGGTGGTGGAGATCTCAAATGAAGGAAATTCATGAGATTTATTACCCAGGCTGATCAGATGGCATAGTAAGTTATCTAAATCGTATAAAATGCTTAGATAAGAATAGCTTAATAACAAATAACACTGAGCACCCAACCCTTCTCCAAGGGCACTGGTGTGAAATACGCAAACCCCCAGACTTGTCTGCTCAGGCTCCAGCAGGCTCCATGGTCTGTAACTGCAATAGAATTTTCCTGGAAATTTGGAATACTTTTGGTATGGAGGAAAAACATCAAATCTGCATTTATCCTGAGATGTTTCAAGTACAGATTTGCAGCCACAGACTTTGCCGAGCTAAAACCGGGTGATTACACTGTGGAGTTGGGATAGGGAACAAGGAAATGTGTAAATGCCCCAATAAACTACTTAGGAATTGAATTAAGTCCCTTGCAAGAGCCCAAACTGCTGAGAATGTGAGAATCACCTCGTTGTTCCTGAAGAACCACTTCTGGAGGCAATCAGTCTGTTATGACAGAGGAGGATGGATGGCAGGTCCCAATATTGAGACACGGGATTGAAACCCACACTAGTTATGGCATTTTCCCTTTAGATTGGAAATTTTAATAGCAGAGCAGTGTCGACAGATGGAATTTGAGTAAGTGATTTGTGCAAGCAGTCCGCAATTCACAAGAGGGTTTTGTTCCCGACAGTCTGTCGTCTGCCTTCACGCCGTTGTTTGGACTTTGGAAAAGAAAATGCATTTTTCCCCCCCACAGGCATATTCCCTGGAATGTGGGTTGATTTCTAAATGAGTCTCCAAAGCTTTATTTAACCCTTAATGCAGTTAAAATTACTCTGCATATGTGGTTAATATCTGGAAACTCAGGATTATAAATAAAACAGTAACATTAAAGAGGAAATTAGGGTTTTTCCCCCCTCTTCGTCAGTGTAATCTGAAGGAAGGTGAGAAGCTAACCTTATAGCATGCAAGATTGCAAAGAGTTTGAGCTGTAGTTGGCTTCAAGCCCATATTTGTCAAATGAAGAAGCTTAGGTTCAGAGAGGTGCAGTGTTTGGCCTCAGGTCACACAGCCAGCCATTTGACTAGAGCCGAGGGCCTGCCCTGATCCAGTGCATAACACCTTTGAGAAGTTCCCAGAGAAACTACCAGATGTGTTCAGGGTCCTTCAGGTTGTGTTGGGCCCCAGTGGGTATCTGTTTTTCCCAGCTTCACTATCAGTATGTCCTGCTCCTTCATTTTGAAATGAGATGGGCCTACAACTACTATTAGGCTCCTGTAGGAATGCACCCTGGAGCTCACAGACAGAATGGAAAGAGATGAAATGTGTGTTTGTGTGAGGAACAACAGTGAGGTGAAACTGAGTGGCAACAGAAGAGTCCAGGAACTGAGACCGAGGAGGAGGCCGGTCTCCCAAGGAGCGGGGGGCATTGCCTCCAGGGAGGACAGAGGGCAGACCCATCTCCCCAGCAGGTGGCACTGTCAGCCCCACAAAGCTTTGTTGCTGCCCTTGTAGGAAAGAACAGTGTGGCACAGAGGCCCACGTGTCCGTGCCGGGGAGCGGGAGAGTGTCACACGGGTCCCAGACAAAGGAAAGAGGACATGGTCACCCAGAAACATACTTCATTGTCAAGTTAAGAGCACATAGAGGCTACAACAAGAAATAAAAACCAAAGTATTTCATGTCAACAAGCCTAAGCCGGCCTTCACCTGAGCATGGCCCACTCATGGCCTCACTGTGGCCTCCTCTGTCGGATAGGCAGCCTCGGGCACCAGGAACCCACCCGTCTCTTTCCTGTCCTGTGTGACCCATCACATCAGACTACACACTGCTTGAGGCCAAGGGCTGTTTGGTCTTTCATTCTCTATGGTCCCCTCAAGCAGATATTAGACAATATCTATTGATTGGATTTACTCAAGTTTACAGCAGATTTCTGAGAGCAAACCAGTGTTTTTAAAATAACAATTTAAAATATATTCTTGAACATCTAGATAAATGTTTCTTTAAAATCTAGAACTTAGGGGCACCTGGGTGGTGTCTTATTTAAGTATCTGACTCTTGATTTCAGCTCAGGTCATGATCTCATGTGAGTTCGAGCCTCACATCAGGCTCTCCGCTGATGGTGCAGAGCCTGTTAGGGATTCTCTCTCCCTCTCACTCTCTGCCTCTTTCTTTCTCTCTCTCTCAAAGGTAAGTAAATATTTAAAATAATAAAACAAAATCCAGAATTTAAGGGCCTAATCCTAATCACGTTTGGTTGCCCCAAGTATTGAGTGACTCTCCCTCTGGTATTAATTGCACCTGCCAGCTCTTCAGGGGGGTGGTGTGGTTACTGATAGGTGGCCCCTGTTCCCACCCCTTCCCTGGATCCAGGGCTGTGGGAAAGCCTCCAGAACAGTTTGTGGGTTTGCACTGCTCTTTGTTTTTGGCTTCACAATAAACTTGCATGCCCTTGGTACCTGTCAGGCTGAGGAAACAGGAGAAAACAGCAAAATCTCATCAGTTTCTGCAAGTCTGCTGGGTGAAGGGTCCCCTGGAGGTTTCAGCCCCCGTACCACCCCCTCAGAGGTGGTTGGGGTCCTTCGAGAAGGGAGGAGATGACAGTGCACCCATTCTGAAGAAGGTAGAGATCTGAACTGTCTACCAGCATCAGCCCAATCTGCAGGCAGCAGAGGCTGGGATGCCTAATTTCTCTTGTGACTCTCTCACCTCTTCTAGAATGTGGCAGTGTGGGAACCTGTCCTCCACCCTCTGATGGTCTGGAGCTCCATGCCAGTGTCTCCTTCCCAGAGGGCTGGCCAAGGCCTAAGCACATAGCAGGGCGTTCAGGAAACATTTGCTCTAATCATCTAAAAAGTTGGAATTTCGAAGCATTGGACTTCTCAGTGGCCAGCCTTCTCTTCATGTGTAATAATACTCCTCCTACTGATAACAACAGTCACATCAGCCCCTCCTGTCTGTGAAGACACTCACTGGCTAACAGTTGCCTATCCTTTTGGGGGTACATCTCTGAGGCCTGATCATCCCTATTTTATAGCTGGGGTATAGACTTAGGGACAAATGTCATGCCAGTGTGGAGGGGCTGAGACCCTGACCTCAGGGCGCCTCTCTGGAGTTCCCATCAAGGAGAGCCCTTCTCCCCTCATGAAATACGTCAGGTGGGACACTGCCTTGGCCAGTTCCCAAACTAACTCCCAGCTGGTGTGGAGATGGAACAGAAATGGAATGAGTGTGGCTGTGTCTACCTCAGGGTAGGGTGGTGGCGTGTGTTTCCTCCCCTGGGTACCAGCTGGCACTGTGAAACCCTGGGCAGATATTTCAAGGCCTCGATTACTATTTTCTTAAGGACAAAAATCATTCTTTTTTATTTATACATAAATAACTGTTTTCTTGAGCAGGCCCAAAGAAATGAAACACAGATGGCGATAATGTTGAAAATGTTTACCTATTTCCTCTCTGAGGACATCAGATTAGCCCTTTCTGTGGGCGGAATGTGTAATCTGCTGGAAGACAATATCATCCTTTTGATCTTGCAATACATTTTTCATATCTTTGCCGCAAAAGCTGATTATTATCGTGACATTTTTAAACAATGACTGTTCACTGTGCAGCATGGGAAGGGAAGGCTGAGCCGAACGTATAGATAGATGGATGCTTGTCGAAGGCCAGACTGTGGGAATGAATTTCCCCAGTGTTTCTTTTGCTCGGAGACATCAGCATTAACCCCTTCATCCTGTCTCGTGCGCTAATTGGAATCTGATGCTCAGCTGTACCAATTGGCTTTTTCTCACACTCATGAGGAGACCATTGATTAATGGCCTCATCCACTCCTTCCAAGGTTGCTGTGTCCCCTTTTCTTCAGGAAGTTAAAAATCCTTGATTACATGGCGAGAAGTGGATTGAATGGGGAAATGTATCAGGAAGGGCTTTTATGAACCGTGTGGGGCATTGCAGGCTTGGGATGCTGATGATTCCTTTGTAGATGGAGCCCATAGGTGCAGTCGTTGCGGGCGGCTGCGGAGGGCTGATTGGCCCTGCTGCCTGGGCTTACCAACGGGGAAACTGACCTTTCTGAAAGGCTCCTTCTCACTGCTCACTCGCCTCCCTTCAGGGCATTACAGCATTTCAAAGGGAAGGCATTGGATAAAGGAGAGCCCTGCAGAAGTGGAAAGAACACAGATTTCAAACATGATCCGTTCCATTTTGGCTCCAGAGAGTCTTGTTTGTGTGGAGAGTGAGGGGGTGTCTTTCTGTGAGCCGGGTGTACCCACCTGCGTGCCCTAGGAGGCCAGTGATGTCCTGCCCAGTTGCTGAGATCCACCAGATGCCAGGCAGGTAGCAGCCATTTGTGAGGGCTGGACGCAACCAGCAAAGGAAGGGTTAAGGTTGCCCAAACTGTTTGCATCTCCATGGCATGTGGCATGGGCACAGCCAGGCTATCTTGCAGAGTTAGAATCCCCTGCAGCCATGGGGAGGGAAGAGATAAATCATGAATGAGTTTGAAATTATATTTCCTTCTCTTGGCTTTCTTTTTTTGTTTTTTCCTTTTTCTTTTTTTTTTTTTTTTTTTTTTTCTTTTTCCATCTCTTCCTCCCCACAATAAAAATACCCTGGGAACAATGTTACAGAAAATTGTAGGTTGTAAATTCCACCCAGTGCATTTAGCTGGAGCCTTGCTAAGGGTCTGTGGAATGGAATCTCCCCAGTCATATTTCATGAGGCCTGTCAGCGAGTTCCCACACTGTGCAGAGATCTGAAGGGCAAGAATACGAAGTTGCCAGGGTAGCAGCAGAGCCAGAGTTGGTAAGAGCACGCTCACCAGGGTCTAGGGCATTCTCCCACCTCTGTGAGCAGGCCAACGTGTGCACGGTACAGGCATATCCCACTTTAGAACCTCTCCTGTCTCAATTTGGACACAATTGGGCCTTGTTTCCTATGCTGGCCAAAGCCACAGGGAGGCAGATATCAGGCTTTACATGGCTTGTCAACTTGTGATGCAGGATCTTTGTTTATTTTTTAAAGCAAAACTTGGGGTGAGCTTGTACCTTGAGCATTGACAAGTCTTTCCAGGGAAGCAAAAAGGAAAGCTTCCTACTCTTGGTTCCTAACCCAAAGTCTCATTGACCACCCATTGTGGACAGCCTGAGTAGGAAAGGCCTATGTCTGGATCTCAGGCAGTGTGGGCAGGAGGCAGAGGATCAGCTTGTTGTCCACACTTGTGGCCTGGACTTTACTCACAGCCGCTGGGCTTCCTTTCTACCCACTGAGAATTTTAGTCTGGTGTGTGTGCACGTGTGTGTATGTGTGTGCATGTGCGTGCATGTGAATGATCTGCTCAAGATGTGACACAGAAATCAAAGTTACACAGAGTCCCTGAGGAACGCCTCCTAAGGCCTCTGGGGTCATAATGGAATCAGGAAGTTATCTCCAAAAGCCTGTTCTATGTGGCTGAGGCTCTTTCTAGGAAATATCCACTGTCCCCAGAAGAATGACCCCTCCTATCCAGAACAGCACCTGTGCAACTTGCTGATGGCAGGATGCCAGGAGGGCTGCGGTCCTGGGGAGACCCAGGGACCAGTAAGCCCTCCAAGGGCCTCCCTGCACATTCAGTCTCAAGGCACTCCCTTCCTACCCCAGGAACAGGGGTCAGGACAGTTTTTCACCAAGTGGGGCCTCCCCACCAAGGAGCCCCTGTCAGGCACCAGGTCAGGAGTCCTGTTCATAGTTCCTCATCACCAACAGTCAGCCTTTGCCTTTTCACTTCTATCCCATGAACATGAGTATCTGGTTTCTACCTGACATAAAGCCTCCCCTGAGATTTTCCTCCGTCCTCCCCCTGGAGACTTTCCCTTCTGGCAGGCCTCCTTCAACTACCCTCTGCCCTCAGCCTCTGCTGGTGAAGTCTGCACGCCTGACCCTTTGTAAAAGGCCGAATTTATTTGAAAAGGCAATCAGTATAGGTTAAGAAATGTAATCAGTAAGATACATGCACATACATGTTTTAAAAACAGATTCCTTTCCTCTTTTGCTGTATTAGCAGCAGCCGCTACAGTGTGTCACCTCCGACCACAGGCCACCACGTCTGACAGTCTCCCATTTCTTCTTCTGGGTTAGGCATTTCCTGCCTAGTATTTTCTTGGGAAATGAAAATACCTCTGAAGATAATACGCCTGACATTTTAATATGATGGGTTTATCGTAGCAGGAAAACAAGGAAGGACCAAGGTGAGAAGCCTGGGAAGGTAAAGGAATGAAAAGGAAGGCAGGCCCAGCACGGGGGTTGCGGAATATTCCGTGCACACCTTTCTCTCCCCTCTCCCCCACCCCCCCCCGGCCCTGCCCACGATGCAAGCCGCTGCAGGAAGTGGCATGTGTGTTGATCATCTTTCTGCCCCCCTCCCTCCGTGTGGAGCCTGCGGCTCACCCACCGGACCAGTCGTATAACACATAGACTTGCCCCTGAGGCACTCCAGCCTGGGGAAGAGATTGGCAGCAAAGAATAGTATAGAACAAAATACCGGGAGGAGAGCCCGGCCGATGGGACAGTGCCTGGGGAGCCCACATGTCTCTGGGTTGGGACAGTGCCTGGGGAGCCCACACGTCTCTGGGGCTCAGTAATTACAGGCTCATCCTGGCTGCTGAGGGGCTCCGCACCGAGCTAAGCCTCCACACCCCAGCCGGTGACGGGTGGCTGCCTTGTGGCCTCCCTACCCACCAGTTCCAGGGCAACAGTGCAGAGAGCTGCTCACAGCAGCGTGTAGCAGCCGTCTTGCCGGGGCCTCCCCGTGTTCCCGGCCTGCGTATAATTCCACAGCGAGAAGCATACATACCGATTCGGGGGGAAGAGATATTTTACTTGTGACAAATGGTTTGTATGTCCAGGCAGGCGTCTGCCATCTGTGTAAGCTCATGAACTCTAGCACTCGCTGCTGAACATTCAGAGTCAGGATGGAGGCTGGCGTTGCCGAGTTGGGTCTGGAGGAAGGGCTCCTTCGTTGGCACCGACTTATCATTAAGGAGGGAAAAAAAACCCAGCACCCTTTCCGATAGAGCTTGCCCAGGACTGCCTTGCCAAGTTTCATTTTTAAAAGCTCTGCAACTTTACTTAGATGTATGTGTTTTTGCTTTGTAATCAGATTTTTGCCAAACTGATATATCATTAAACCTTTGTTTTTACAATATATGCTTTATTGCAAAACTAATTTCAACAAAGTATTGCAGATGCAGTGTAATTTTTATGTCTTTGTTGTTGTTTCTTTTCTTTCTTTCTTTTTTTTTTTTTTTTTTTTTTTTGTCTTTTTTGGTTGCTAGGGTACCAAACACTTTTGAGGAAGTAGCTTGATGGTATCTATAATATGGTGGTTTTCTGGATAAGAGATTGCATTATCCCCTTGTAATATATTTGGGCAAACTATATCCATCATGCCTCGGCTAGATAAATAAATTAAAACCTGCTGATTGAGGGAGAAATGTGATATTTCTATTACTGAGAATGGTTCGTGCTTCTCTTCCAACAGCTACTGTGGGGCTGGGATGCCTCATCGTGACCCAGCTGAGGCATGTCCGCTCCAGATAGAAATGCACAGCAGCTTTCAGAGCTGTGAGAGCCCCGCCTTTGCAGCTGGCCACCCCCGCACCCCTAAGCCTGCAGCTCCTCACCCTGGCCGCTCTTCCCATGTAGCCCTGCGATAGCTTCGGTTCCTTGCTGAGCGTGAACCGCATGCTCCACATGGTGGAGCGGGGAGCAGGGAGGGTACTGCCTGGGAGTGTGCTGGGGTCCCAGCCACGGGCTCTGAGAAGGTAGCCTGTTCCTTCTCTCCCATCTCCTTCCTCAGCTTGGCAGCCTGGGCTGGGCAGGAGTCAGGGCCAGCCCCAGGGTCTGCCCCAGGTCAGGTGCCCATCTCCTGCCATCAGACCTGGGCCCAGGAGGGCCTCGTCTTGACACGGCCAAGAGGGGCAGAAGCACAGTCTCCTGTGGGAGGGTTCTGTGCCAGGTGCAAGTGCAACTGCCAGGTGCAGCAGGGTATGGCTCCCGGGGACGCAAGTGACTGGGAGTACGTTCAAGAGTCCGTCTGGTCTCGGCACAAAAACTTGGAAAGCTGTAGTGCCGCCAATGTGCTCACAACATTGTCCCGTGATGGCCGTGGGGATGGTGATGGTGGTAGATTCAGACTTCTGGAGAGGGTGGCATGAGTAAGTCTCACCCCACTGAGGTCCCTCCCTTCCGTGGAGGTAGCCCTGCAAGAGAGAGGAAGAATCCCGTGTCCTCTTCTGCCTCCTCACAGCCTATGTTGTCATTGGATGTAGGAGAGCCACATAGGAGATACAGTGTAGCACCCTTAGATGATGCCTGGTCTTGGATCAGGATTCGTTCGTTCATTCGTTCATCCGTTCATTCACTCGTTCATTCATTCGTTGTTCGTCCGTTCAACCATTCATTCATTTTTGAGACACTGCTCTACGTTCAAGTTCACAAGGCACAAGTCACTGCCTTGGTTGCCTCACAGGGGTACTGGGAACATTGGATGACTGGTGGGACTCAGCACAGAGTGAGCCCGTGGCGAAGAAGGCTGTTGTCACTGTCATGTCTGTGGTTTTCAGATGAGGTCTGAGGACAGCAGAGCTGTGTCGTGTGTGTCTCCCCAGGCAGGAATACCACCAGTACCCCCCACTCAGCTGCCTGCAGCCCTGC
Organism: Panthera uncia; assembly: GCF_023721935.1. Taxonomy (NCBI): domain Eukaryota; kingdom Metazoa; phylum Chordata; class Mammalia; order Carnivora; family Felidae; genus Panthera; species Panthera uncia. Next base: position 26,766,397 of record NW_026057577.1, on the reverse strand, counting down.
CTTCCAGGAAAAGACAACTCATCCTTTCCTTCCATGGCAGAAGGACTCAGAAGGCTCAGAGTGGCAAAGCATTTCCATCCTTCCCTGTTGGAAAAGTCCCTTTAGGAATTTTTGTCCACAGCTAATTATGTCCAGGTCTATTAAAACTAACTAAATAAACCCCTCCCCAAACCAGCAGCAGAAGTCACTGGAATTGTGAGCCGTTCTTATGAAAGTTCATGTAATGCTTTCACTAGACTATTTATCATTCATGACACCTTCAGAGTTAAGCTCATGGATTCTGGGCTCAGAGTGCCTGGGTTCAAATCCTGGCTCTGCTGCTTTCAAGCTGAGTGATCTCGGGCTAATCACTTAACCTCTCGGAGCCTCAATTCCCTCCTCTGTAAAGCACAGCTAATAAGAGTACATACCTTATGAGGTGATTGTGAGGACCAAAATGAGTTCATGCACACCAACCTCTTGGAACAGTACCCAGCACCAGGGAAGCCCTGGATGGGTTAGCTGTTGTTGTTTAGCGTTTCAGGAGGAGTTTCCATTCAAATGAGAAATGTCTATAGAAATTGCCGGCACAGAAACCTCTTAGCTCAGGAAAATTTCCCCAGCTGCGGATCTCGCTAAGTGTATCCGTGTTGTTTTCCTCTCGTTGCTCAGTGCGACACGAACACCTTTGTCGTCTTTTAGCAATTCACTTCTTTGGTTTGGTACTTGAGAGATAGGAGCAGAGGATGATGGAACAACGGCAGTCTGCGTCTTAGACGAGCTTCCTCCTGAGCAGTCAGGCAAGAGTGACACCCGGCAGCACACCTGCAGTTACGAGTCTAGGAGGCGCTGGGCCAAGCGGCCATCCTGTGGACCGCCACCATCTCCATCTCCTGGTGGCCTTGGTGTGCAAAGGTGATGCAGCTCCTGTGGCTCCTGCGGCCAGGGTCCCGGCCGTGGCTCCTGAGCCCAGTGTTTTGCATACTCCCCGGGCTGCACCGGGGCAGCTGTCGCCCAGGGGTGTGCCGTGGCTCCCAGGAGGGCTGATAGGAGGAGAATGGCCCTGCAACCTAGACCCAACTTGGACTTCTACGGCCACCACCCACTCCTCTGCAAGGTCAGGGGGGCTCCATCCTCTGTGTTCCTGTAGCCTGTGCATCGAGCTTATTTATGGCAGCCACAGGCACTCGGCTGGTTTGACCACCCCCCTTCCTGACACGGGGAAAAACCACGTGGCAGGCAGACAGCAGGACAGTTGGGTTCTTGCCTCTGGCTCTGGCCACCTTGGTATTTGTTGCTCATGGCGCTCCTCATGTTCTCTTTCCTCGGCAAAGAGTTACAGTCATCTCGTCAGAAAAACACAAAATCCTGCCTGACCCCGACAGTTCTCCTTCCTTCTGAATTTCCCCAGGGGCCGTGAAGAAATCCCTTCCCCCTCTGCATCTCAGTTGGTCACCTCTAAGATGCTGCTGCTCTGTACCCAGCACAGTGCTCCCTGGATGCTGGCTGGCGGGTCTGTCTGCAGGTGTGTTTGTGGCTGTGTCTCAGCCCTGGTGACCTGTCACTGCTGTTGACCTTCTCAGGCTCTCCTTTTGTACACAGCAGCCCCTCAAAATACTTCTTGATTGAAATGGAAGCCTTGGCCACTAGCCCATGCAGGTTGACCTAAATCGCACTCCTTACCTGCCAAGATCAGTTCACCCTGCCCTCCAGAGACTTTGCAAAACTGGGAGAAGACTTCCTTCTTCGGTTGCTCTCTCTCCCCTTTTAGGTCCCCTCCCTCCCTTTCCTCCTCCTCCCTTCATCCTCTCTTCTCCCTGTCCCTCCCTTTCTTTCCCACCTGTCCCTTCTTCCCCTGTTTGCCCACTCTCTCCCTCCACTCGCCCCAAGCCCTCCCTGGGGCATGAAGAGCCAGACCACCTGGGAGTACCTGGAGCCAAGGTCTTGTCCTCATGGTCAGGGCGGGCATGGTGGGCCCCCTGTCTTGGTTAGTCTGCAGTCCCCTTTCCCCTCGTCTGTGAATGCCTTGACGGATCCGATCTGAAAAGGTGCTGGTAGGCTCCCGCATCAAGTCAGCTGCTTGCGGCGCGGAGATGACAGGTGTGATGTTTTCCTGGGGATGCCGAACTGGGAAAATGCACCATCTCCCATCTTAATGGAGCTAATGGCGTTCCGCTCAGGACAGCTGCACTTACATCTGGTGTTAAACCACCGTTATTTAAACTTTATGATGCGAGAGGCTGCCAGCTCGTCCACTTGCAGCATATAAATTATGTCCATTGCTCATGCACTTTTTTTAACCCTGATTCTCCTGAATTATGGAAGATGGACAAGACTGGTGATGGTTCTCAGGGCTCCCTGGGGCCCTTGGGTTGTCAGAGTGCTGAGGAGCCCCTGCTGGGGTGCGTGCCCGTGGTTAAGAGGAGGTGGCAGAGCTGGAGCCCAGGCCTCCCCTGAGCATGAAGTCTCGGTCTTGGCAAAGCCCCCCAGCTCTAAGGACCCCATTCCTCGAGCTCAGTAGGTTCACCCTCAGGTGACCTCTGCTTCTGCTGCCTCTTGGGGAGATCCAGACCATGGGTCGTAAAGAGGATGGGTCCTACAGCTGTCCTGCTTGTACAAGTGTCTCCTGATAGGAACTAGCTCGGTGGCTCTGGGTTTGCTTCCTGCATTTTTTCCCCAGAGGGTAGAAATCGAGGAAAGGCTGGTCTTGGTGTTTGGCAAAGAAACTGGGCAAGGCTCTAAGCAGAAAGAACTCTTCTTTCAAAGTCCACTGGCAAGTGGCTGTTCCAAAGCCACTTGCATGGTGTCTTTCCAGCAGAAAAAAACCCTTTCACCTGACCTAAACACAGGCACAGGAATCTGTATTGTAACTTCAGCTGGACAGCTGACTGCAACGTGTCCCCAATAAAGGCCTAGTGGCACCCTAAGAGCACAGGGCCAAGGGGTGATTGCTATGGATGGATCCCTTTTCCTGGAGATGAAATCCAGTTTGCCTCCATTTCCTTTTCCTTGACTTTCCTACATTTGCCAATACTTACAAGACCTACAGGCAAAGTGAGTTGCACAGTGACATTGCAGGGAGGGGATGAGAAGTAGGTAAATCACTGGGCAAATGAGCCATCTCAGGAAGCAGTGTGGGGACTGTTCATGTGGACCTTGAAGTGGGGGGTCACTGCTCACCCCAGACATCCCCTGGGGTGCGTGTTTGTGGAAGGGTCTCTCCGGACCTCACCTTTCCAAGGTGTTTCCCACATTTTCCCCATGCAGAGATCACTCCTGGATACTTTATTGGGTTCCTAACCCCATTGCCCTAAACCAGCCCTAAAAACTGCCTCTCCCAGGACACAACCCATGACTCATGACTATAAAGAAAACCCACATGGCCTAGATTGTTTGGCAACATGTGCCCTTGCCTCTGCTGTCTTCCTCCAACTCAGAAGGCTTCCACGGGGTCCCTGATTCCATGTGATTCTGCCAGCTATTGGGATGCCGCGAACACAGCCTCAGAGCCAATGCTCAGCCGAGCGTGGTAGGGGTCATCTAAGTGCTAACAGTCCATCTGACAGGGCTGGTGTCAGGAGAAGCGCTGAGGAACAGAGTATAGCAAAGGCACAACCGCCCTGCCCCACATGACTGCTGTGGGCTCCGATGAGGTGGTGCCATGCATATACATGCTGCAGGACACACACCCGCTGGGGCGTCAGGGGACCCGGCTCTTCAGAGATGCACCCCTCCCCTTCTCAATATTGTCTCTATGCCTAGAGGCCACCATGAAACGTAAATGTTATCTAGAAGGGAAAACCTGTTAAACCATCGTCAGAATTACCTCCCAGTATAAATTAGTTGATCAGCCATTAAACATCTGGGTGTGAATTAGTCAGTCGATTACCTGAAACATTGGTGGCAGCTGTGGTTTTAAAAAGAGCCCTGTATGTGGGAACCTGCATTTAAATCCCTATCTTACCTAATTTAGCGGATGGCAGGCTATATTGTGCACTTGGGGACTTTGCTCCAAAGACATGGCATCTAGAGCCCCCCCACCCCCACCCCATCCTGGGATCCTGAGTCTCCAGGTCATTATTTAACAAATACAGCAGGAGGCTGGGCCTCCCTCTGAGAAGCTCTGATGAGCCTCTAACCTTGGAGTTGTCAGCAGTCTCTCTGAGCCTCTGTCTCTGCCTCTAAAGCAGGCGTGTTAAAGAGCTCCCCACACTGTCACGGGAGGAGACTACCACAAGCCAGGGGAAATGTGATAGAGGAACAGCCGTTACCTTGCGTGTGGCCCCACTGTGAGCCACAGGAGTGGGGAGTGCCTGCCGCATGCCATGTGTGTTGTGAGGCCATGCGTGAAGGTGTATGAGCCCCACAGCGCCGGGCACAGCCCTGGGGGGACAGGAGTGTTGCCTGAGGGTCCGGCGGCCCACAGCCATCTGTACACCTGTCCTCTGGGCAACGGAGCTGGCAGCCACACCAGGCAGGGTGGGTGCTGGGCCCCGAGCACCCTTCCAGGTCCCTGAGGAAGGTGGCCAGGCCTGGGGAAGACAGAGCGTGCAGAGAAAGCACTTGAACCACTGTTATAGTCCCCAGAAACCCTTCTGCGGGGCAGCCCCAGGTGTTGGGGAGAGAGGGGCGGGACAGAGAGAGGAGCACCACTGCAGCAGGGGCAGATGAGTACGTTGTTCTCTTCCCGCTCCTTCAGGACCACTGCTCACTGATAGTGTCTTCCTGGCATCTCAAGACCGAGCAAAGACTACACACAGCTCCTTTCATGCTAATGTATGAAACGTGGTATGCTTGCACATGCCGACAAAGGGTAGAAATAACAATGTCCTCATTGAAGCTATTTGAGATAAAAATCATGCCATCTGTTCCAAGGAAGAAAAAAACAACAAACGGAAAGTTCTGTTGAAAAATTAGGAAGTTTCCGCCAGAATGGCGGGATTATGTAGCTCACGCTGAAATGATATTTTAAAAATAATAGTCCTGGGCACATTGTTATTCCTTGTGCGTTTCTGTGAGCTTTATGGAATCTGAGCCCTGGGAACCTGACCCTGGATCCTGCCAAGCATATTGGCCTTGCCTCTGGGGGGCATTCTCTCAAGCATAACGTTTGGAAATTTCTGGAAGATGCATTGTATACTGCTTTGGTTTACCAAGTGAAGGTTTGCCTTGAGAATAGGCAGAATAGCACAATGGCTGAGAGGGAATCTTGGGTACCAGGTGGCCCCTTAAGCCCGTGCCTCAGCCTCCCTAGCTATAACATGGGCTGGTAATGACGCTGACCTCACAGGTAAAGCTTGTCACATGCCTAGCACACAAGTCTTTCTTGTACTTTGGCCATCACTGCTTTTCCTGCTATACCTCTGCCATGATCCCAAGGCTCTAGACCAGAACTTTCCACCTCATGCCTCCTGACCTGCCTCTGCTGCTCCACCCCTAATCGCCGGTGGTCTGAGTGCCTAGAGACTAAGGGCCAGGGAGGGGACAGGATAGATGTGCTGGGACACACAGCCAGTGAGGACCAGCTTGGAGCCTAGACCCAGCCAGAAGGAGGGGTCCAGGGGCATGCTCTGAGACAAGAAACTTCTTGAAGGACATTGGATAGGGCTGAGCCGCGGGAAGGCTGCCTGGGAGAGGACCAGCTCCAGGGCTCCCATGTGTGGGGGGTCCTGGGAGGGAGAGGCCCCGCGTGGCGTGTTGGGGTAAGACTCTGCTGATAGGGGGAGACAGAGTGGGAGTGGAGTTGTTCAAAAGAATGAAGCAACTTGGGAGGAGGGATGTAGATCTGGAGCTGGAGCACACGCTCGCTAGCAGGTTCAGGAACAGAAGAGGGCAAGTAGCCTGTGGATGAGCCCAGATGGGGCTCACGTTGCTCTGAGTTCCCCACCCCCGGAATAGGGGTGGGTAGGAGGAGAGTCTCCTGTGGTGGAGAAATGAAGGTCATGACTGTAAGCACTTTTATGCCCTACAATCAATCCCTCGGGAAAATCGCTAGCCCTTGAGTTTTTAAACCACATATAAACTTGTAGTATCCATTACAGAGAACTGCCAGGGGACACATGGTTTGCCTAGAACAGCACCCAGCCTGCCATCTGCTCCCGCATGTAAATTATCTGTGTTTTATAACCTTTCATGGAAGTTGTTTAAAGGGGGTTGTCTTTTTTTTTTCCTCTCCTTCAAAACTCAGGCATAAATTTGAAACTCAATTAAATAATCCCCAAGAAATTCCCTCTGTTTTAAAACTGTCCAGGGGACCAGGAAGGCCCATACACTCTGGGGGAAGAAAGTCCCAGCTGACGCCCATTCTGGTCTACACTTGGAGAGATCAGTCTGCCTTAGCTGGTGTCTTAGAGCTTTGGCAGGCGGGGGGGGGGGGGACCTGGCATCTAGGTGATGCATTTTTCCCCAGGAGTCCCCTGGACAGAAGGGCCTGGCTGAGACCATGTCAGGCATCAGAACAGGCAGAGCCAGTGGGGTGGCAGCCTGGCTATAGGTACCTGGGAGGGACAAGACTGCACCTGCACCCCATGGCCTGAGCTGCTCCAGGGTGGTAATCTGATGGCAAGTGCATGTCACATATATGGACGTCCCCACAGGGTGGTCCTTACCCAGCAAGACCATGCTGCTCGCAGCTGCCCCTCTCTTTCTCTGCTCGTTAAAGGTAGATGGTGCTCCCATGTCAGAAGAAAACAGACTTGCTCTTTAATATGGATGTAGAAACTAAATGGGATCAGAGCCAGATCTGGATTGCTGGGCCTTCAGACCGGGCTGTTTGAGAGGGGCTCAGAATTGGGGCTGGGACTTTGCTTTCTCGCTCTCTTTCTGGCCCCAGGTCTGGGCCGCCTCTCCTGCTCTGCAGCTATGCCCCAAGGTCAGTGGCAGCACTGGGAGATAGTGGAGGTTGAACAGAGATGAAAGCAGTCAGGCATTTGGCCTTCCTCCCTACTTGCACTCATGTCCTTGATTCAGAGACTTCTAGAAACCACACCAGGACAGACACCGGTTACCCACAGCTGGACTCTGTGCTGCACAGGGCTTGACACTGAGACTGTTTTCTTCCTTTTTCTCACCATCTCCAGGAAGAGGGCTGACCTTGTCTCAGAGACAGGAGGCCCAGGCCAAAAGGGAGTGTTCACCTGTATATATGCAGAGCCACTAGGAAACCTGCCTCCCTTCTGTGGTGCCAGGCTGGAGCCAGCAGACGTGTGGGGAACTGAGGAGTGAGGGCCAGGTGTGGTTCTGAGACCGTGCAGGAAGCCCCCTTCCATGCTGCTGGGCCCTCCCTTGCCCCAACATCAGACAGTGAGAGAATTCTGCTCAAAGGTAGATGTTTAGAACATTTGGGCTTTTCCTTTCCTTTCCCAGATGGAAATCCTTAAATGTTGTCATTTCTTCTTTAAGGCCCATTAGAAGAATCAAACTCCCCTTATCACTTTCTTGCACCTGGAAGAATCTCAGATAGGAATGGTTGTATATTTTTGGACCTTATGTGAATTTAAATTCCACATTTAGACACTACCACCCATGTTTGATTTCTAATTAGAAAGTCACACTTCCCTTAAGAACACAAGCCATCGTGCTGAAGACTTTCTGCAGAGGAGTTTGGGGATGGGTGGAAATAAAGTGTGGTCCATATGGAACAAGAATATTTCCGCAGGTGTGTTTAGAGGTAACAATTTTCTGATAAGTTGCATGTTCAGAAATACTCTCTAAAAACCATCAGATAGGACTTCACGCACTTTGTTCACATTGAATAACATACAAGATAACTGATGTTGGCTTAAGAAAAGTATGCAACTGTGTACAGCAAAAGAGTGAGGTAGTGTGTGCACTCGGGAGATGTTGGTGGTGTTAGGTCCATGGTGTAATAGGACTCAGTGAGTGGTTTTTGTCTTGGTGACTCTGAAAGCTTGATTAATCCTCTCTGACTCAGGAGCGGGAGGACATGAGTTTTGGGGCCCTGTGATTATGAAGGTCACAGCACAGATGCGTGTTTGTTTTTTCTTCTCCCTTCTACCAGAGTTCAAGATGATGTACCAGCGCATGGGAGTTTTTTAAAAAAATAAATCAAAGAGCAACACCCAGGCTATATTGCATTGGTTTTGCTGAACATGCTTTTATTGACTCTGGTCAAAAACAGATGATGATTTTTCCCTTTAATCTTGATAAATAGAAGTAGGTGAAAAAAAAAACCATCAACATCACATCTCTCAAGAAAAGCTGCAGAAGAGGATGATCAATAAACATGGACCTGACTTTGTACTAGCATGGACTTATTTTAGCATCTTTCGTTCTAATGACTTACTGGCAAGATATCACAACTGTGCAAGTAGCAACAGAGAGAAGCGATAGGGAGTTGAAATGGATATGTGGGCTATCATTTTGTGGTCTTGTTGCTTCTTCTTGTAACCAGAGGGGGAGAGATAGCTATGATCCCGTTACCCCCTGGCACGGACATATAGCTGTCCTTGGCCACTTGGCTGTTGGGAAGTTATTCACACCTCAGATCTTCAAATGAGGCTGTTGCATGGAGGTGCCTTCTTTTTCTTCATGGAGTATCCTTCATGGCCCTGCCTCTGATGGGCATGGCTAGAGCACTTGTTGGAATTTTAAACTTAGGGAATGGGACTCTTCTAGGCTCTGCATGACAGATGGGAAGCAGGTCCCTGTCCCCATGAGCCCAGCTCACCGTCAGGGGTACAATGCCAGCAGCTCACTTGTTGACCGACAGGCTGCCCATAGCCACTCAGAGACATGACATTTTATCCTTGAGCATTCCTGTGTCCAAGGACCTGCCGACCTGGCCTGAAATCCATGCAAGAGAGAAGTTGTGCTCGCCTGGGAGACAGAGACCTTAACTGACCGTGCTGTTGGTGGGTGGAATGGTATCAACCAGCCTGTGAGCTGTGTATGGCTGGATATGAGACAGCGTCGCAAGCTCAAAGTCGGCAGATTTGGGTTCCCCGGTCCTGGACCTTGTCCAGGGTCCAATAGCCCTGTCTGTCACAGATGCTTGCCCCAGGTCTCCTGCTCAACAGTCTGCCCCTTGCCCTGCCCTCTGTGGGGATGGATTATCGACCTGTGACCCTCCCTCTCTGAAATTGCATATCTTTACTAAACAGTTTTGGGCCACTATAGCAGACACCAACAGTGCCCTGTCCTTGACACCTGGCTCTCACCCGTTCCTACACACCAAAGGCATCTAGTGCTGCCTCTCCCTTTGCCTTTCCCTGGATGCTGGGGCATGCTTGGTCTGGTCACAGGGCAGGCCAGGAGGTGCTGGGGAGTTAATGTCCCCAGGAGCAGCCCTTAGCCAACAGTGAACCTGAGGTGATGGATAAGTAGCAGCTCTGCACCCCTGGGGTGGAACCCAGAGGCATGCTCTACGTCCATCCCTGCAAGGTGCCTGCCCGGCATGTTTGAGCCCCAGTTGGCCATGGCGATAACCTGTTCGTTCATCTCCTCTCTGTCAGCCTTCATCTCTTGCTTGTTTTGTCTCCCCATCCTCTACCAGTGCTTCCTGGGATCACCTCCCATTAAACTACTTGCATTCATGTCCTTGATTCAGGGACTTCTAGAAACCACACCAGGACAGACACTGGTTACCCAAAGCTGGACTCTGTGCTACACTGGGCTTGACACTGAGACTGTTTTCTTCCTTTTTCTCACCATCTCCAGGAAGAGGGCTGACCTTGTCTCAGAGACAGGAGGCCCGGGCCAAAAGGGAGTGTTCACCTGTATATATGCAGAGCCACTAGAAAACATGCCTCCCATCTGTGGTGCAGGGCTGGAGCCAGTAGACGTGTGGGGAACTGAGGAGTGAGGGCCAGATGTGGTTCTGAGACCGTGCAGGAAGCCCCCTTCCATGCTGCTGGGCTCTCTGCCATTCGCACTGTCCTTTCCTCCCTTCTCTGCTCTCCCTGCCCTCACAGAGGTTGTGTCTGCTAGTGGTCTGACCCAGGCCACCACCCTGATGCTATACCTCTAAGGAGGTGACCCCACCACTTGGAGAACCATTACACCCCTTGGCGTGGCCACCCTGGGCACCACTGCTCTGCAGACAGCAAGCTGACGCCAACGCCAACAGGTTCCCAGATGAAGTTGCTGTGTTGAGCAAGCCTGACGTTGTCCTGAGAAGCTTTGTCAACCAGGCAGGTGGAAGTGCTGAGTGCAGCCCCACCGTGGGTTGGTTGATTAGGGTTTCACCTAGGCCTGTGGAGCAGCCTCAGACAGACTATGATCCTTTCCATAAGTAGGTGCCTCGAAGTCCAAACATCTCCCTTGAATGGGCTGGCGAGACTTCTTGCAGGCATCTGTGAGTGCCCACCATCACTGAAATGGACAGACCCTGTTTCTGCACCCTCCACCTCACTCCTGGAGCCCTTCTCCCTTGCCAGAACCCAGGAGTTATTCAGCCAATAGGCAGGCCCCCACCTGTCCAGAGCAGCCTCCTGTATCCAGCTGGATGTGCCATTCTTCCTTGGCCAGGGCCTGCACTACAAGACTGTCCTTCCTTTCCCCCCCTTGCCACCTAGCTCATTCCCCATCTGCAGAGCTCTGCTCTCCAGAACTGTTGGCCCTTAGAGTGACTGAACAAGTCACATCTACTTAGAACAGATGGATCAACATGTAACTCCTCCCAGGTGTCTGCACCCTGGTGAGAACAGTCCCTGCAGCTGAGGGACTGAATTCCCAGTGTAAGGATCTCTACCGTGTATGGTGCCGGGCTTAGGGCTGGGTCGGGGTGGGCCACACACATGAACACCCTTGTCCCCGTCCCCCTTTAGCAGAGCCCTCCACGTGGTATGGCTACTCTGAGATGCACACCTCCCAGCCTGCCATACCATCGGGCACAGACCATCCTTGGACAGTGACACCATCTCTGCTGTCATAGATACCTGCACCAGAGCTTAGAACAGCCATCATCCCATGTCCTTGCTGCAGAGACAAGGGACCTCTTGCCCCAGGAGGAAAGGGATGTCCCCCAGGTGTCCCATCAGTCAGCACTTGGAGATTCTTGAAGCTGGAGGAAGAAGGTGTTCTTCTTACTTGAACTTTTCTTTTCTTTTTTAATTTTTAATGTTTATTTTTGAGAGAGAAAGACAGAGCATGAGCAGGGAAGGGGCAGAGAGAGAGGGAGACACAGAATCCAAAGCAGGCCGCAGGCTCTGAGCTGTCAGCACAGAGCCTGACACAGGTTTCGAACCCAGGACTTGAACTCACGAACTGCGAGATCATGACCTGAGCCGAAGTCGGACACTTAACAAACTGAACCACCCAGGTGGCCCTTACTCTAACTTTTGTAACTACTCCTGTCCTGAGCTATTTGTTTGTGGTGGTAGAAAGGACGGTCAGCCTTCCCCCTGACAGCAACAGGATGAAAACTGTAACATATGGTATCAATCTTCAGTCCCACCTGTGGCCTGAAATAACATTTGTGCTGATTGAAAGTAGAAAGTCATGGCCCCAAGAGTACCCAAATAATGACAGATCTGGGCCTGGTCGTGTCCAAAGGTTTCTTTTAAAAAATGCCTTATTCAATAACGGATAGATTGAAAGGGCTTACAAAGTTCTAGAAAAAGGGAAAAAAGCACTTCTAGTCCCTGCTCGTCTATCCCCACCCAACCCCACCACACCCTTGGGTGGCCAAACCGACAGTAGGAAAGCCTGGGAGGAGAGTCTGTCTCCTTGTCCTTCTCATCACAGGCTAGCACTTCCCCCTTTAAGTTTCCTTCTAGGCTGTGCTACCAGTCAGTGGAAAAAGAGAGACAATGTGACCTTACAGGTACATGATCTGTTACTTCCACTGACCTCCTGCAGAGTGAGCAGGAGAGCTGAGAGAGCCATGTGGGGTCCCAGCCGTCTTTGAGCATCCAAGCTCATCCTGACCCTTTTGTATTTAGTATAAGTTGTTTCTCGAAAAAACTCTCTTCTTTGCCTGCAGCCTAAATACTTCCCCAAAGGCAGAGCTAACTAGACCACTTCTGTTCATCCCCCACATCTTAATGCATTTAATTGGCTTGTGGTTTTTCCTCATGGTAATGTCATTCTCATGAAGCGAGAGGACATTCTCAGAATGCCTCATTCTCGGGATAGTCAGGATGATGGATTTGCAGACCCGCCTCCACTGAAACGTTTTCTCAGTCAGACTCCCTCTCTGTTCCTCACCCCGCTCACGTTTGTGATCACATGAATGCAAAGATTCTTCAGTGTCCACGCCATCCTCTTTCTCCCACTCGCTTGTCTGTTTCTCCACAGCATGTTAGTGACCTGTACATGTGTCTGTGACTTCGAGGACTTCACAGATTTCTATCCGCAACCCCATCACATGTCTTTCCACCAAGGCAGTGTATTCTCCTTCTGATCAGTACTGTCCAATCCATAGACACATCCTGGAAACAGTTTTGAAATTCACACATACACCAGAATTCTAGCATCCTGGAAGTAAAATCAAATCAATTCATGACTTCTTTCCTGTAAATATTGAATGCCAGAAGACATTGGAACAGTAGAGAGTTTTGAGAACTAAAGATTATGGTCCACCAATGTTGTGTTCTGCCTAGGTGGTACTCATGTGTGAAAGCAAGAGAAAGACATTCTCAGATATATAAGCCTTCAAATGTATATGACATCATCCTTTTTCTTATTTTAGAAAATGTACATTAAGTCATACTCCACCCCATTGATAAATGAGTCAAAACAAAGAGCTTAGAGAAATTGTGTCATAAAAGAATTGGTCATGAGATTCAAATGAGTTAAATACAGAATTAAGTATGTATAATTAGAGTAATATTAAATTTTATTAGTAATAGAGAAAGTGGAAAACTTGGCCCATAGAGCAGAAGATGAAAAAAATAATAAAGGAAAAGGACAAAGCAAGGAAACATTAGTGATAGAAATAATGAAAAAAATTTAAAAAGAAAGTTAAAGGAACAACTTACCAATGAAAAGGCAAAGACTCCCAAATGGGCTGAAAAACAATAATGACTGGTGGCTCAGTCGGTTAAGCATCCAACTCTTGATTTCCACTCAGGTCATGATCTCACCCTTTGGTTTGTGAGTTCAAGCCCTGCACCAGGCTCTGCGCTGACAGCATGTAGCCTGCTTGGGATTCTCTCCACTCTCTCTGCCCCTCTGTGCCACACTTGCTCGTGTGCTCTCTCTCTCACTCACTCAAAATAAATAGTTTAAAAAAAACAATAATGACCTATTTAATATTTGCATTGAATGTTGGGTAGTAAATATTCTTCCCTCAAGTGCTAATCTTAGACATCTCACCTTAGATAGTCTTCTCTTCTGACTCTGTGTTCTCACATCACCTCATCCAGACCCACAGTTTCAAGCACCGCCCAGCTGCTGCAAGTCTCATTTATAGCTCCTACTTAGACCTCTGCTCTGATATCTACGACCATGAAGTTCAACTTCCTACTTGGTACTTGGACTTGACTGTCTCACAGGCAACTCAAACTCATAATATCCAAACCCAACCTAATGGTCTTTCTCCATCACCAACCCTCCTGCCAAAACAAAAACAAATACTGAGCACTCCTCAGCCAACATCTTTGTCTCAGTCAGTGATCCCACCATCCATCCATTTACATGAGCCAGAGATCCGGGAACCTTCTTCATCTCCAGTTTCTCTTGTGGCTTCTCAGTCCAACCCATCACCACATCTTTTTGCCTCAGACACATCCACATCTCTTCATCTCCACTACAACCATCCTCATTCAAGGTACAATTACTTCTCAGCCAGACTCTTGTAATCATATCCTAATCAATCTCCCTATATGCCCTCTTGCTCTCCCAGAGTCTCTTTTTCACCCAGCTACCAGAATGATTTCTTTTCAAAATGCAGTTGGTGATGATGTCAATCAGTGATATGCAAGTAAATGTTTAACAACCGGTTCTCCAAGGGGTGCCTGGGTGGCTCAGTAGATTAAGCAACTGACTTCAGCTCAGGTCATAATCTCATAGATTATGAGTTAAAGCCCTGCATCGGGCTCTGTGCTAACAGCTCAGAGCCTGGAGCCTGCTTCGGACCGTGTCTCCCTCTCTCTCTATTCCTCCCCCGCTTACACTGTGTGTGTGTGTGTGTGTGTGTGTGTGTGTGTGTGTGTGTGTCTCAAAAATAAATAAACAACTGGTTCTCCAGGAAGGAAAGCTATGATAAGTTGGCATTTGCCAATTTTCATGGTGTGCACACTCCCACTATGGGTGATTTTGGGTGACCAATTCAATGATGTCCCTCCACACAGAATTGAGAAGAGATGTGTACAGTTTTGCTCTTGTGTGCACAAGCCTTTGACACATCGTTCACAAACCTTCTGCTTAAAAACCCTTATTGACTTTTCATACTTGTAGAATCAAGGTCCAAATCCTCAGAAGGATACCTAAAAGGTGCTGCTGTATGCTCTGATCCCACTGAACCTTTCCAACCTCAACTCCTAGTGTATTCTATTTGTTCTCTGCTCCTAGCACCACCCCCCACTCCACCCCCACTCCCACCCCATCCTCCCCCTGCCTCTGGCATCAAGCTCCTTCTGGCCACAAGGTCATCCTCTGGGGTCCTCCCAGGGCCTACCACCACCATCTGGTTAACAAACACATCCTTTAGAGAATGTCTTATGCTCAAGAAAGCCTTTCCTGATCGCTGCCCCAAACTGAATGAAGTCATTCCATTATAAATGTTTGTAGCCCTTACTAGCTCATAATGCCATATACCATAAAATATATACCACCATTCCCATTTTATGTATGCTTAGGAAATTATCAATTCATGTCTGCCTTTCATACTACACTCATTTCTACGAGGGTGAGCACCATATTTGTTTTATGATTGCCATTGTTTTCCCCAATGCCTAACACTTGGTACATACAAAGTACTCTGTATATTTCTGGTGAATGAGATAATGAAAAGACAGATGCTTCATATCAAATGGCATGGGAATGGTAAAGGAAAAAAAGAGTGGGCAAAGATCTATGAGTTAAAACACACACACACACACACACACACACACACACACACACCCCAAAGGTAGCCATTTTAGAGGCAAAGTACAATTCAAGGTAAAAACATTAAATGAGAAATAAGGAGGTTGTTTTATGGTGATAAAATCCATAAAGAAGATGCAATGGTCAAGGAGCTTTATGTACCACATAACATCAGCCATTACTGTTAGAAACAGAAGAGAAGCTAGGAGCACAGGGTTTGTCTGAGGATTGAACACACCAGTGGAAACAGGCCAGAAACAAAGCTCAGGACACAGAATGCTAACAGGAAGACAGTATTTCAGATCTGTGAGAAAGGGCTAGATTATTTTCAGATGGTACTGGGACAATTGATTAAGTGTTTGTTTAGAAAAAGTGGGATTGGGGTGCCTGGGTAGCTCAGTCGGTTGAGTGTCTGACTTTGGCTTGCATCACAATCTCACGGCTCGTGGGTTTGAGCCCAGCATTGGGCTCTGTGCTGACAGCTCAGAGCCTGGAGCCTGCTACAGATTCTGTGTCTCCCTCTCTCTCTGCCCCTTCCCTGCTTACCCTGTCTCTCTCTCTGTCTCTCAAAAATAAAATAAATGTTAAAAAGAAAAAAAATTTTTAAGAAAAAGTGGGATTGCACCATGACTCCAGTTGGATAAAACAGCTCTTCTAAAGTGCTTGTTCCAAAACATTCTTATTGGACATTAATAACCACAACAGGGAAAGCGTTCTGTAGTTAAGTAAGTTTGGGGAACACTATGGTAAGCCAGGGTAAGTGGATTTCTTTACTGCAGACATTTAAAAGTCTTTGTTGGGACTGTCTAGTAGATAATGAGAGAACTGTAGTATATCTTGTTCCCAGAATTACTGGACCACAGACTATCCCAAGACTAATGTTTTATATATTCTGCAGAAATCATTTGGGAAATGGTAGCTTCAAGTAGGGGCCCCTGGGTGGTTCAGTTAAGCTTCCAACTTCAGCTCAGGTCATGATCTCCTGGTTTGTGGGTTTGAGCCCCACATCGGGTTTTGTGCTGACATCTTAGAGCCTGAAGCCTGCTTTGTATTCTGTGTCTCCCTCTTTCTCTGCCCCTTCCCTACTCAAACTCTGTTTCTCTCTGTCTCTCAAAAATGAATAAACATAGAAAAAAAATTTTAAGTAAAGATTATAAAAGACCTTAAATAAATATACACAGATATTTATATACTTGTATGCAGGTGAGTGAGGCTCTCCTAAGCCAAAGAGAAAAGGAAGACACAATTAAGGAAATGGTTGATGTAGTTGATGACAGAAAATCTTTAGTCTTCTGAATATCATAAAGCAAATGAAAAACAGGGAGGGGGGAAAGTAGTTGGAGTTAGGAATGACTTCACTATGTAAAGAGCTCTTAGTAATCAATAACAGAAAATTGCCATCCAAATAGAGAAGTTGGTGAAGAGCATGAAAGGAGAGTGCATACCTGCAAAAACTCACACTTTCCTCCATGAAATATTCCTGATCACTAAATATTAGATGCTTATTTCACTAATAATCAAAATAAGGCAAGTGAAAATGGTAGCATGATACATTTTTTTAGCTCTTGAATTGGCCATTTTTAATGATAAAATTCAGTTTGAGCAAAATAAAGTGAAATGGGAACTATCAAATGCAGTCAATGGGAATATGAAATGGTACCACCTCTCCTGCCAGTAATTTAACAGTACCTATTTATCAAGTCTCTTTTAAAAATGCCTTTGATTCGGTAATTCCACTCTAGGCAATTTATCGCAAAGAAAAAAAAGCATAGATTGCCTCAAGATTTATGTGCAGGGACATTTACTATAGCTTTGTTTACAGTAGCAGAAATATTGGAAGCAGCCCAAATGTCAACCAGTGATTGGTTAAAGAAATTATGATAGGCCCTATACGATGAGATATTATGTAGTCATTAAAAATTATAACTCATAGAAATATTCACAAAAAGAATGTTAAGTTTAAAAGCGTGATGTAAAACTACATCTAGATTCCGATTTGATAAATATATACATGTTGGCTTATGTAACTGGAAGAGACTAGGGTAGAATCTACGAAAATGTTATTCTCTCTGAAAAATGTTCCACTTATTTTATAACCATCCTCCATACCTCCACATGTCATCCATCAACCAAGTCTTACCGTCTCCATGCCCACAGCATGCCCTGAGTCTTGCTGAATTTTCTCCTTCCCCACTCCTGTGCCCTAGTCAGAGCCACCACCATCTTTGACCCTGACAAACACAGAAGCCTCTCATTGGCCTCCCTCCCTCCTCATTTGCCCTGTTACAAGGCCAAGCTCTGTGCAATAGCCACAGTTATCTATTTGCAATGTGAATCAGATCACATTACCTCCCACTTAAAACCCTCCAGGACTTTTCCATCCCACCTTGAATAAAATCCAAAGCTCTTTCCCTTGCCAGGGCCCTCAGGCCCCTCAAGATCCCACCCAGCCTTCCTGTCTGACCTCATCCCCAACCACACCCCCCTCCCCCTGTGCTGCGGCCTCTCTGGTCCCTTCTCTCTCCTCACCTGCCCCACCTGGGCTCGGCATCTAGCTCTCTCTCTCTCTGCCTGGGATGCTCCCCTCTGCCCTTTACTTAGCCAATTCCTTCCAGTTGGGTCTCAGCTTACACGTCGCCTCCTCCGAGAGACCTCCTGATCCCACCATTGTATTTTAATTCTCTGCATAGCACTCATTACCATCTGATTTTTTTCCTTATGTGTTTTTTTCTTTGTGTATTGTCTAAACTTCCCCCACTAGAATATAAACTCCATCACAGCCTGCTGCATTCACTTAGAACCCTGTCTTAGTAGGCAATAAATGCTAGCTGAATGCATGAACTAGAAAATGAAACCAAACATGTTTCATCAAAA
The DNA here is from genome assembly GCF_023721935.1 of Panthera uncia. Classification (NCBI taxonomy): domain Eukaryota; kingdom Metazoa; phylum Chordata; class Mammalia; order Carnivora; family Felidae; genus Panthera; species Panthera uncia. Next base: position 26,748,553 of record NW_026057577.1, on the reverse strand, counting down.
CTGGAGAAGTTAAATCATTGCAGCCTGCCTGGCCAACAGTCTTCAGAAAATAAAACACTCTGGAAAATCTGCAGGCTTGGAGGCGTGTCCCGCCCTCATGCGGATGCCCCATTGCCAGAGAGCGGGTAATCCCTTCCCTCTCTAACCTCCCAGACCAGAAAATGACATTAATGTCAATGGGCAGGTGGAATGGATTTGTAGTGTCCCCTGCTTTGGAAACAAATAGCACTATTAGGGTTTTGCAGGTCTCTGGGGGAATTCATCCAGGTTTTGGTGAATTCCAATGAGCTCCAGTTTTAAACATGCAAGATTTTAGGTCTGGCTTCTAGCTCACTGAAAGAGAGCTCTGTGTGTGTGTGTGTGTGTGTGTGTGTGTGTGTGTGTGTGTGTGTTTGCCTCCTAACTCCAGTAATTTCTCTTTCCCCCTGCAGCACCCTGAGAAGCCAGAGGTAGAGAGTAGAGTAGGACAAGGTGCCTTTAATTGAGATGGGCCCCAAGAAGCATTCTCCCCTCTTTGCTTGCCCCTCCTAGGACTGCTTACCACAACTCAGCCCTGACCTCACCCTGCATGCAAGAGAGCATATCACAAAGTTGCCAGATTGTTTGTGGTTTTGACCCTGCTATAAAGGTCCCCAAAGGACACAAAGTAACATTTGTCATGTACTGTGGCATAAATTTGAAATGAGTGTGATGCAAAGGTGCTGTGTGGAAACAGATCACTGAGCTATTGAGTGGACCTGGGCAGCCCCCCAGCATCCCATCTCACAGAGGTTTCCGCTTCACACCGGAGTATAAGATCTGTAAGAGGCAGATTTTGCATGTTTTGTCCCCTGCTGAATCTCTGGTACCTAAAACAGCACATGTATCTAGCAGATGCTTAACAATTGTCACATGAGTTAATGACTGAGTGATAACATGTGCCCTCACTTAATGAGCACTCACTGTGTGTCTCGCCTGGCTCCATTTTCACAGCAACATGAACTCCTACCACCCCCATGAATCATGCATGCAGTGTGTGTCCATTTGAAGGTTAGTTTCCTCTGCAAGGATTTTGTCTGATCCTTGCAGTATTGAGTTGATACTGTGGGAGAAGCAGGAATATCAAGGTGAGGAGGACCTGTCTCTATGAGCTAACGTATTTAGAGAGGCAGTGCAATGTACAGAAAAACCAGTACCCAGGGAGTTGTTTTCTCTGGGTTCAAATTTTGTCTCCTTTACTAACCAGTATGAATCTGCACAAGTCACAACCTATCTGAGCCTCAGTTTCCTCATCTGTTAAAAAATAAAAAAGATGTGAGGCACCTGGGTGGCTCAGTCGGTTGAGCACCCACTCAGGGTCCATGAGTTTGAGCTCCGCATCGGGCTCTGTGCCAACAGCTCAGAGCCTGGAGCCTGCTTCAGATTCTGTGTCTCCCTCTCTGTCTGACCCTCCCCCACTCACTCTCTGTCTCTCAAAAATGAATAAATGTTTTAAAAATTTTGATTAAAAACATTTAAAAAGATGATAAAACCAACCTTGCCCAGCTTATACCTGGTATAGTGAGGCACCAGTGAGAGAAAAGATATGATTGGATTACTAGCAGATGCTCTCTTAGGTTGAAATGTTAGTTAACACTCACCTGAGATCGGTCTGTCAGTCTTTGGCCCCATTCTTGGGGGTTTGGTGTCCTTAGGTGCTTGGAGAGATTTTGCATATAAATGAGTTATTCCATATAAAATGTTGAAGTGTCTTGCACATGGTAATTACTCAATAAATATTAGTATTACCGTTACATTATCATAAGAGCCCCCAGGCACTTCTTCTGGGCCCTGGACACAATTTTTGTCTGTACATAAGGTGGCCAGTGAGTGTCACTTTGGTATTCAGGTTATTTGGTACTCGGGTTATTCAGGCGGTGTACAAATTACTCCAGAACTCAGCAGCTTAAAATAGCTTTTGTATTAGATCTCACAGTTTTGTAAGGAATTTGAACCAGGTTCAGCTGGGTGATTTTTCTGCTTTAGGTGGCGTTCATTGGGGTCATTCGTTGGTGTTCAGCTGCCAACTGAGCTGTAATTGAGGGTCCTAGCCAGTGTCACTCACGTGTCTGCCACCTTGGCAGGGTCAGCTGGAAGGCTGGCTCAGCTGGACCCCTTTCTCCCCCATGTCACCTTAGAGCATTCCTACACCATCTGTACTGCAAGATAGACATTTTACGTGGTGGCTCAGGGCTCCAAAAGCCAGTGTTCCAAGATGCCCTTGTGTGAGATGCAGGGCTCCTTAGCCTCGGAAGTCCTAGTTAGGTCTGTCACATTCTTTTGGTCAAGCAGGTCACTAAAGCCAGACCAGATTCAAGGGGAAGGAAGTTAGACTGTCTTCAGAGGCCCCAGAGAATTTGTTGCCATCTTTCATCTACCACAGGTGGTAACTCTGACCTGGCGGTGATGGGAGGGAAAATGAGAAGGCCACACCTGGACTCAGTGGGAAAGAGTGGGGGGATTCCCACTGTGCACCCTGCGAGTGGGGACATGAGTGCCCCATGTTGGCCATCCTGCCTTAGAACTTTCTTCCTCTCTCTTACCCTGTTTTCTTGCCATCAACAGCTCATTCTGATTACGTTGAACTATTGTCCACCAGAGAATTTTATAGGATATTTTATCGTTCACCCCCACTCTGCCACTAGGGTGACACCTTAGATCTGTGCTGGGGTCTCATGTCTTTATCAGCTGCCCTTTTCTCTGAGTCTTGTCCTTGGAGCCCTTTCTGAAGACATTGCTGACCATTCTCTCTAGTTGTGTCAAGTAGAGTTGAGCAAGGCCAGCTAGGCATGTCTAATTATGGGTGTGCCCTTCAATAAATAGCGAAAAACGCAAATGATTTTGTTACCTCTTACTCTACTAAGTAGACTCACATTGAAATGCACATCAGGAATTTGTGGAAGGAAGGAAGGAAGGAAGGAAGGAAGGAAGGAAGGAAGGAAGAAGAGGGAGGGAAGAAGGGAGGGAGGAAGGAAGGAGGGAGAGAGGGAGGAAGGAAGGAAGGGAGGGAAAGAAGAGGAGGGAGGGAAGAAGGAGGGAGAGAAGGAGGGAAGAAGAAAGGAGGGAAGGGAGGAGGGAGGGAGGAAGGAAGGAGGGAGGGAGGGAAGAAGGGAGGGAGGAAGGAAGGAGGAAGAGAGGGAGGGAGGGAGGGAAGAAGGAGGGAAAGAGGGAGGGAAGAAGAAAGGAGGGAAGAAAGGAGGGAGAGAGGAAGGAAGGAGGGAGGGAGGGAAGAAGGGAGGAAGGAAGGAAGGAGGGAAGGAGGAAGGGAAGCCAACCTGCTTATTATTTTGGAGGGCGACATTTCACTCTTTGTGCTGGAGAGTAAGATTCTGATATGAGTTCGGCTAAAGCCACACACACAGTGAGGTCAGGCATGCCTGAACAGTTATTCCTCCACTTCTTTTGCTGGCTCATGAATGCATCTGTAACCAAACTTGTGAGGGCTCTGACTTGTCCATTCTTCTCCTGGGCCCTGCTGAGTTGCCAGTGATGAACTGGAGACTTTATATTCATTTCCATGGCAACAAACATCACTGTCCTAGGGCCACTCCCCGAAACCTTTGCACATGCCACTTTCCCATTATACCCAATCCCTGGGAGATAACAGAATGTATGCAGAAGCCGCGAGACCCATCCCACAGGCCACCGTGGTGGTAGCAAGCCCAGGCTTCAGCAGATAGTGTCTGGCTCCATGGATTTACGAACAGCAGGTGAAACAAAGACAATTAACTAAATTGGTTTTTCTGCAATTGTTTCTTCTCTTGTAAAGTTTGCCCCTAGTGTGAAAATCTCACTTTCAACTAACGCTCCACCCACCCCACCCCCGACAGCTTTACATGTAGAGTGTGGAAATTGCCTGAACAAGGGGAAATTGCACCTTGCATTTCCTGAGTGCTTTGTGTATCTTGTGGCCGTCCAGTCCTTCTCAATTACTAATTATGAGCATTTATTTACACCTCACGTCTCAAGTGCTGCTGGTGTGCCCTGTACGTCTGTAACCAATGACTTGCCATTAATCAACAATCAGAGACCCAAAAACAAGAATGCGTCAACTATGGTATAGACCCAATTAACCTGAAATAGGAGAGAAGGGGCTTTAATTGTGTTACATCATGGTGCAGGGTGTGCAGTGGGTTCTGGAAGACCACCAGGGGACCCTGACCTCATGCTGAGGGAGGATGCCTCATAGGGGATGGATCCTAAGCTTACCATGCTCTGTCCTCCCTCCTGAAGGAGACCAGGGAGTACAGAAATCCATAATGCAGTGAACCCGAGTGGCCTAAAATGTCTTTAAACTTAGGATCTTGGAGGTGCATGCTCAAAGGGCAGGCCTAACTTTGAGCAGGGCAGGTTATAGAAGAAGGAGCTTGGACTCAGCCCCCATCCTTAATATCTTCTCTGGGCTTCACTAAAAGAGCACAGCCCACATCATTGCCTTCATCATCATCACCCTCACTGCTGTCTTCCTCACCATTGTCTGAGTTGAGGATGAAGGGGACAGCCCTCAGCATTAGGGCTTCCTGGGAGCACATCTCCACTGACGTGGACCACCAAGGGGCAAACCAGTTAAACCACATCCAGGACCCAAGTTAGGCTACTCCAGAGAAGAGATTTTTCACAAGACTATGTGCTATGAAACCTTTAATGTTTGCTTCTCCACCCCCACCCCTTCCCCATTTGTGGGTATGCTTAGAAGCCCACCTCAAAGCAAGAACAAGAGGATTGAAACCTCTACATGTGGGCAAGAGGTTGTTCACTTGTTTCTAGAAACCACAGCTGAGACCTAAGGAGGCTGCCTATAACGATGGTGTTTGCATTTCACAGAGTGACAGAGCTGGTGCCTGTCTCTCAGTTTACTCTCTTAACCACTTAGTTAAGTCCAAGGGCAGGGACAGCTCCTATTGTGTTCCCACTGCATGCCAGACCTACCCTGGGGACTTAGGAATTAATAGAGGAAAGAAAAGACAACACCTTTTTGAGTCACGTTAAGGTAGGGGCGCCTGGGTGGGTCAGTCAGTGAAGCATGCAACTTTGACTCAGGTCATGATCTCGCAGTCTTTGGGTTCGAGCCCCACATCGGGCTCTGTGCTGACAGCTTGGAGCCTGGAGCCTGCTTCAGATTCTGTGTCTCGCTCTCTCTCTGCTCCTCCCCCACTCGTGCTCTGTCTCTCAAAAATAAATAAATCTTAAAAAAAATTTGTTTTAAAAAGAGTCATGTTAAGGCAAATGGCCAAGGAAAAAGGGGCATCCAGAGTTCGGAGTCACAGGCAGGGCTGGTCTAGTAGAGGGGACAGCTAGGAGCCTCTGCCTCAGGCACCCTGGTCCCCAGGCACTCACTTCCTGTCTGTGCAAGGCCCCTGGTGCTTGGCATCCTGTGGCCACTGCCAAGCCAAACACGGGCTCAACGTCCTCAGTCTACGCATCTCCCACACCAGGATGTCCTTGGCCTGGCCTCACTGTGTGTGGACCTTGGGACCCAGAACAAGCCTGCCCCACCCCCTCTTCTGTCATTCCCATTTTGTTGTCTCTGGGTGGAGTGCTCCTCCCTGGGGCCCAGTCACAGGTGGTAGTGGGATGAGGTCAGCAAGGTTCCAGCTCAGCTCCCTGGGACAAGCCACAGAGCCACAGATCCCAGTCCAGATGGTGCAGCTGGCCCTTGTTCCGCCATGACACATGTGACAAGTCACAGCGTAGGTCTAGCACACCCAGATACGAGAGACCGGAAGTCCTGCCCGGTTGCATACATGTTGCCTTTTATGTACACCATAGTCTATCAGGGTGTGGGTGTGTGAGAATGAAATTAGCATAGGGATAAATTTAAATCCACTCAAAATTCATTATCTTCAGAGTAGCTTATTCCCAATTTGGCACACCTCAGGTATTGTTATTCACACATTACTTGCAACTTCACGAGTGACGGAAGTTGACATCTGGTTTTAGACGGTGATTCTTCCCCCATTAGGGACTTCAGGAGAGTCCTTGAAATTGCCACCTCCCCAGCTCTATCCGTCACCTTTTTCTGTACACCTAACTTTTCCAGAAGGATCCAGCACCCAAAGCAATTGTCCTGTCCACCTCCCCAGAGAGCCCTAGGCATGTACCCTTCTCTGGTGCCAGGTGGCCAGATGAAGCCCCTGAGAAGGATGTATCACCCTCTGAACCAGCAGGGCTGATCCCCAAGTGGAAGGAGAGGCCTGGATCTGTCAGAACCCAAAGCCGTGTCTTTCCTGGATGCAGCAGCTATGGCCCCGAGGGCTTCTCAACGTGTGGTCCAGCTTTGTGACCTAAGCTCAGCCAGGGTGCCAGTGAAAAAGGCACATCCCCAGGCCCTGCCAAAGAACGACTACATCAGAGTGACTGGATGCCGAGTCCGGGGATCTGCAGTCCTACTCCCAGTTCTCTCTTCATCCCCAGTTATGCGTGTTCACAGCCACAGGCCCTGGTGAAGAGAGCTCACCAGGACGTTCCTACCAAGAGGAGTGCAGTGTCTCCCAGGGCTTGGGGAGGCCTGCAGAAGGCAGTAACCCTGCTGCTGATGGGGAAGACAAGCCCCTACCAGAAGTGTCTCCATTTTCTCCAGCTTCTGTGTCTATTCCTTGAGAATGGGCTGTGGCTGCCAAAACTGATAAGACAAGGCGCCCTTCCAAGGACTCAGAACCTTCTGGTGGCCCCACACTGCGCTGAGTACGGCTCATAAGCCCTCTCTCCTCCTTGGACTAGGTACTGGTTGTTATCTGTACTCTGTAGCTGTAGACTGAGGCCCAGAGAGTTATGTGACTGGTCCAAGGCCACACAGCTGGCAAGAGCAGAAGTAGGGTGGTAACGTTGGACTGGCTGACTTCTGTGGTGTTGCTGCTGGGATCTTCTGGGATGTGTGAGTTAGAATGTGACTAGACAGCCTGAGACTCAGAAGTTGTTTTAGAACTTGAAATCTCTGCTTACTTTTTCCAAAACTTGTGCTGACTTTTGGAAGGAGACGTTTTAGCCTGGCTTTGGGATCTTTACCATGACAGTGGGGTTTGCTAAACTAGAAAAGGGACTTGGAGGTTCTGCCGATACGTTGTTAAAGCAAGGAACGGGGAGTCATTCTCTGGGGGGGCTGGGGAGCAGCAGAGTGGGGCACACACACACACACACACACCCCGGTACCACCATGGTCACTGCTTCTGGCAGCTTCGCCTCCACTCCCCAGCCACCTGCTGACCTGCCCCGTCCAGAGCAAAAAGGCAGGATTGATCACCCCCCGACCCACGGTGCAGCCCAGTTTCTCTGCTGCTAATTGGCTGTGGGAGCTGTGTTCTGAGTAATCAGAATTGCAAGCCTAATGATCTCTGTCAGGAGACCCCCTTCAGGACATGCTGTAATTAGGGAGCGGCAGAGCCAGCCAGGCGGCGCTGCTCATATGCCCGGAGCCCCCACGCGGTGACGGGCTCATTATGCAGGAGACACAAGTCCACGGCCCTGAGGGGTGGGAAGCAGGACCTCTCTCTCTCTCATCCGCAGGCTCCCGGCTACTCTTTGCTCCTTCCCTTCATGGGGGAGACCTCCCTTTGGTCAGGCATAAAGGACACCACTTGCTATTCTGGTGGCACAGTCTGGGTTTTAAGAATTTCCAGCTGGGAAAGATGGCTTTTTTGGAAATAAGCAGACCCTCTTATGAACATTGAACCAATCAGGGAAGATGAGAGCTACAGGGGAAATCAAAACCAGTCCAGTTCTATCTCCTCCTTACAGAAGAGCAGGGGGCCAAGGCCAGGGAGAGCAGGGTCATGCCTGGAGGTGCTCCTCAGCACTAGACAGGGGGACTAGAGCCCAGCTGATTTGGTCCTGGTTCCCTTCACCTCACCCCTACTTCAATCACAGACTTTTAAAAAAATTTTTATGATCACTTTTTTTACTTTTTGCGAGATAGACAGAGAACAAGCAGGGGAAGGGCAGAGACAGAGGGAGACCCAGAATCCAAAGCAGGCTCCAGGCTCCGAGCTGTCAGCACAGAGCCCGACATGGGACTCAAACCCACAGACACAAGATCATGACCTGAGCCAAAGTCGGATGCTCAACCACCTGAACCACACAGGCGCCCCAATCACAGACTCTTTTCCATATGTCTGTCCTCCCTTTGAAGCCCGCCCTCTGCCAGGGCGTCGTCACCTCTGGCCAGGAGGAGATCACCACTGCACCAGCAGGCTGTGGAGGTGTTGATGAGACAGTCATTGCCCTGTGACTGTGTTCAGCTCCATTTCCCCAGGACCATTGCCAGCTCGACAGCCTTTGTGTAAATCAGAATAAAAGCACCCAGTGGGCAAACAGCCTTGTAGGTTCTTGGCTTGGCAAACAGATGGCATCTCTGTACAAAGAAAATGATGTCCCTTCATCCAGACAAATTCAGCCCCCTGCTAGGAAACATAGTGGGACAAGCTGAGTGTGGACTGGGTTCCGTTCCCCACTGGACTTGTACAGTATACAGACTGCATAGCTGTATACAGCAGCCATGAAATGGACCATAAGTCTTGAGGGCAGTGTCTGTGTCTGTCTTATTCTCTGCTGTATCCCCAGGACTTAGCACATAGTAGGTACACAGAATTATCCAGTGAGCGGATTCATTAATTAATGCTTCTTTTTAAAGTTAAGATTTGTACTTTTTCAGAGAGGAACCCAGAAAAGCTATTCAAAGAAATGAATCTTTAATTTTTAAATTTTTCTTTATAGGAGTCTGCTGATTACTTTTCCAGGTTTTCTGCTGAACAATCTAAACTCATTCAAAATTGTTTTCCCCTATATCTGTTTCTTAATATCTCAGCACAAGTCCTGCTCTGGATAGTTGTTAAACCTCAGGCCTGGTGGTTGAATGACTTTGCCACCTGGGAAGGGCCTTGAGTGTGCCAGAGTTAAGATGCCTCGCTCTGGGCTCCTGCTAAAGTAGAAGACGACTTTGGGACAGGCCATCTGAATAGCTTAAGAATAGCTTCTGGGATAAATCTTGGCTTTTTGGTCACTTGACTGAGCTCTTTTTTTTTTTAAGTGTTTATTTATTTTTGAGAGAAAGAGAAACAGAGCGCAAGTCGAGGAGGGGCAGAGAGACAGGGAGACACAGAATCTAAAGCAGACTCCAGGCTCTGCACTGTCGGCACAGAGCCTGACGCAGGGCTCGAACCCACGAACTGGGAGATCATGACCTGAGCTGAAGTCGGACGCTCAACCAACTGAGCCACCTAGGCTCTTCCTTCAATTTTGAGCTCTTAATATTAAAAAGATGCACAAACTAAAAACTAAGTAGTAAAGTGTTTTTTAAAATTGATAACAACGTCACCCACGAAGACTATACATCAAGCACTACAGTGTCTGGGGCATAATAACTGCTCAATAAATGAGAGCCCATAGACCTTTCATATCAATATTCTCTTGAAATAGGTTAATCCACAGTCTAAAATCCGGACACAGTCTGATACAGGAGAAAAACTTCGAACTTTGCTATAGAAAAGATCTTTTGTTTTGTTTTTACAGATTTCCTTTTAATTACAACTAAATTAAATTAAATTTAAATTTAGTTTAATTTTTTAAAAAGCTAAATCCTCTTTTTATCGGGAACAGAGGACACAGCTAGCATTTTCCTGGACCCACTTGGGCAGAGACTGCTAGGTGTCTTGTGTTCATTCCTCCATGTATGCACCCCATCGGCCTTGAGGCACAGTTTATTCTCCCATTTTCCAGCCATGGAGCTCAAGATTGTCAGACTCTAAAGTGTTCTTTCCTTTCTGTGATGTTTAGCAGTGAGCCCAGCGACGGGAATGCTCTGTAGTAAACCCTGCGCCCAAATGATCAGTGGTGGGCACACAGTCACTGCCAGCTTCCCTGTGCAGCCCAGCCCTCCTCCGGGCTGTGAAGAGCAGTGGTGCCCGTCACGGGACACGGTCACCTAGCCATTAGTAGTATGTCAGCATCACCCAACAGGGAGACCACATGAGCCCGCAAACCGAGGGGAGTCGTAGGGAGCCCAGGTGCCCCTGGATGTTCTAGATAGCATAACCCGAGTGCCTGTTGGGAAAACTCCTCAAAATACGCATTTCCTTATGTCTAATGTGTAGGATAAAAATACCACATTTCATTCCCTGTCTTCTCTCCCCATAGTCATGTCAGGCTGTGTATTCTTCAATTCTCAGTGAACTTCCTGAATTGTCACCCAGTCCCAGGAGAGTGCTTTCGTCATCTGACATGATATTTCATAAGATTTCCTCACCTGCCCTCCTGCACTGCCCCCGGGTCGCCCCTAGAAGTCACATGATGGAATCCCTCTGCAGTGACTTTCTATCACAAAAGTTCAGCGCTGCCACCCGCTGAGGGCTGCTGCTCGACTCAGGTCCCCCCTGAAATGGGGGACAGGCACTCTTTCTGATGTTGTCACTTGTTCCATGGTGAGCCCTCCTGGCCCCACAGGGCAGGCATGGTCCTTTGCCTGGCGTGACGTCTGCTGGTGAGTTGGTTAGCAGTGGAGCCACAATGTTATTCTTCACCACCACCCTCAGCAGTAGCCTCTGGGCTGTGTGCCCAGGGGGGCTCTTGTGCCAGCTTGTGGACGCCCAGCCTTTCTGTACATATCCAGTGTTCTATTATGAAAGGTTTATGCTCAGTCACATCTGTCTTCTTCCTGCTCTGTGCAGGGCACACATGGTCTCCATCATAACTCATTAGGGTGGCCTCAGAGGGGAGGAAAATGAGCTGTGTTTCTAATCCCTTTTACATCACGCCCACCATCCCCTCCCCCACCACCATGGGCCACCACCATCATTCTGTCATGGCTCAGTCACCACAGCCAACTTGACTTCACCACTCTGCCACTATCCTCACCCCAACCCCCTCTTCCCATTCCATCCCCATTCAGTCTCTCCTTCCACCTGCCCCTCTCCCGACGGTCACCACCCTTTCCAGCAAACTCCTGTTTGCATGTGGCAGGGGCTCAGTTCCTTGTGTGGTAGCAGAATCGGGCAGCACCCCGGCCTCCAAAGTTCCAGGACAGATGTGTGGAGCATCTCCTCTGCAGGGAGAACTGCGTGCAGTGCCTTGGCACAGGTATAGAGATAACTAAGGTAGCAAGATGGGGGGTGGGGGGAGCTCTCCCCAGGAAGGAAGATCTTCATGCTTCAGCTCCTGCCATGCAAACAGGACAGCCGGAGGCACCGCCTGGATGGGTTTAGCACCGAAGTTTCTGCTGATGTAGATGAATGCAGGTCCGGGCTGCCGCCTCCATCAAGGTGAGCAGTGCTGAGTAGTCACAGAGGAATCGGAGGCGCCGACCAGGAAACAAGATTCCCGTTAATTTGTTCAGTCTGAGAACAAAGCCAGTGTGCCAGGCTCCAACCTGTTGTGACGGAAATACCGGGGGATCTTTTCTTTCTTCTCCATTGTCCCTGAGCAGCAACTGTACAAAGGAAACTTCAAACCTGGAGCTAAGGCTGTGGGGAGCCAGTGTGTCTCCTCTGTGCTCTCTGTCCCTCCAGCTTCGTGCTCTCGGAGCTGGAGACTGAAGGCCTCGTTCATTAGAACAATAACCTCCGGCCCCAGGAGTGTGGGTGCTCTTTCTGAGCTGTAACCACTGGAGGCACCTGAAGGAACAATAAAATGTGTGGCAAGAGTTTAAGGTTAGGCTGAATGACCTAATTGAATGCATCATCTTCAAATTAAACACCAAGCTCCTATTGCAGAAGGAGGATCGCTCGGTTTCACAAATGTCCACACTTGAGAATTGTCTAAGAATCACTTATTTCGGGTAAACATTCTTTTCTTCTTTATCCCCGCCATGCCCAGGGTGATGTCATCCAGTCCTGTGATTTTAGAATCTCGAATCCCTGCCTCCCTCTGCCACACCTTTTCCCCAGCCCCGGGCTCACAAAGCCCCTTGCTTTTCTCCCCTGGGACCCTTAATAGACCTCTCCATCCTAGTGTACTTGGAACCCATTCCTGATTTTATGCCCAAACCTAATCATCCCCCTGTTCTCCCATCTCAGGGACAACACTTGGTTATTCAGGTAAAAGCCCACGCTGCCATTCGTGACCCCTGTCTTTCGCTCATGGCACCATCCCCAGATCAGCAGCCCCACCTGAAATAGTGCATAAACCGCTGGCCCAGGCCACCGGCATCTCTTGCTTCAACAAGCACAGTCACCTCCTGAACTGCTCCCCTTCCCTTTCCTTGTGCCATCGTCCTAGTGAACCCCCCATGCAGCAGCCACAGTCCATCTTAAAAACAGAAATGATACTGGGGGCATCTGGGTGGCTCATCCGGTTAAGCTTCTGACTCTTGGTTTCGGCTCAGGTCACGATCTCATGGTGTCATGAGTTCGAGCCCCGCATCAGTCTCTGTGCTGACACTATAGAGCCTGCTTGAGATTCTCCCTCTCTCTCTTACCCTCCCCCACTCACACACTCTCTCTCTCTCTCTCTCTCAAAAAAAAATAAATGAATTAAAAAAGAAAAACCAGAAATCATACTGTATGACCATCCTGCTGATAATCTTCCAGTGGCTTGTCGGCACAGTAGGGTGCAGTCAGAGCTCCCCACATGCCCTGCAGGCTCTGTCCCACCCTGGCCTCTTCTTCAGCCCCCCTTCCTGCTCTTCCTTCAAAACACCAAATTCATCCCTGCCTTGGGGCTTGGCACTTGGTCTGTCCTCAGAGCCTCTCTGACTTGTTCCCTCATTCCATGCAAGTGCCTGCTGAAAGGCCACCTCCTCCAAGAGGCCTTCCCTGACCACCTTATCCAAATATCCCTTCACCTTCAGCTCCTTATCCCCTTTCCTGCTTCTGTTTTTCTTTCATAGCAGTGTCACTTCCTGTCTGTCACCTCCTTTCAAACTGAAGCTCCATAATGGCAGCGATTTTCTATGTTTTGGTCACTGCTGTATCTCCAGTATGTAGAAGAGAGCTTGGCCTACAGTAGTGCTCAATACAGAATGAATGAATGAATGAATGAATGAATGAGAAAGAAGAATGCCCACCCCAGTTTGCAGCCCCTTTCCACCTGGTTCTGTGTCCTGTGAGCAGTTATTCAAGATGACAAGATAGGCTCCCTTGTGATTCTCCCAAGAATAGCATTTAGGAACCATTTCTGAAGAGAGTGCCAAGGTGTCAGAAATGGCTCCACTTCTGGGGCCAACTTGCCAGTGTCCCCGAGAGTCAGGGTCATGACCATCTCGTGTGTTGTACGCCAAGAAAGCAGATGAAGAGCTCAGCAAACAGACTAGACAGCTACACGCACCCCAGGCCTGTGTCGTGCAGGAGGAAATGCACCAAGAGCAGGCAGGGGTGGCCAGGACTGACGACAGAATTTGTAGGGCACTGCAAAATAAAACTGTGGGGCCCCAGCTTCACCTTGCCCTAGGCCCACTGACCCACCCCACTGCAGATGGACCTCCCCCAAGGGCTTACAACCTCTGTACCAGGGGCTGCTCAGAACCTTAGTTGAAGCTGAGCCCTGAGGCCCCCACTGTTGGTACCACGGTGCTGTCAGCCCGGGTCAGGGACAGCCGCCCTCATGGCCCCTCTGAGATGCTCAGTGGTGTGCGTCCAAACAATCCCCCTCCCACATGCCCACCCAAGCCCCTGCCAGAGGTGGAGGGCAAAAAACAATACGGACCCCCTCCCTCAACATGACCCCTTCACCACCAAAGGTGGAGGACAACAACAGAAGTTACATAGAGGAAGGCCCCCGAGGGAGGGCACCAGGCCTAAGGAGCTGACCGCAGAGAGCCATCCAGTGGAGGCAAGGAGGCAGGGTGAGTGAGGAACACACATGACACATCCTCTGCCTTCCTGTTGGCCTTTTCTTACAGAACACACACTTTGGTGTAATTGTTCTCTATTTCAGGACAGCAACTTCAGAGCATTTAATGTCAGGCACCGGGTCCCTCCAAGTGCAGAGACCTGCATTACCGCACTGTCACACACCCGTGAAGTCAGCTCTGTGTGTCATGCTGCAACCACAGGCCAGCCCAGGTGGCTCTGCGGTGTGAGCAGCTCTGGGGGACTTCCAGGCTCCTGTCGACTTCCTGCTGCTGTAGCAGTACTGTCACTTGCAGTCACACATTTCTACCGAGGCATTTGCCCAGCAGCCCTGTCTGAGCCCCACCTCCCACCCCACCATCCTCCCACAGCCTGGAGTGGACCAGGGCCCCTCTATCCAACTGGACCTGGTGAGAAGCCCTGGATTACTGGGTGCGATTTGGATGCAATGTCAAAAATTTTTTTAATATAAAGATTTTTTTTAATTTTTTTAACATTTTTATTTATTTTTCAGAGATAGAGCACAAGCAGGGGAGGTGCAGAGAGAGAGGGAGACACAGAATCCGAAGCAGGCTCCAGACTCTAAGCTGTCTGCACAGAGCCCAACGCGGGGTTCGAACCCACAAACTGTGAGATCATGACCTGAGCCGAGGTCGGGCGCTGAACTGACTGAGCCACCCAGGTGCCCCAAAGATTTCTTAAATCTCTACTTGTGATAATTTAATCTCAAGTGTTGTCCTAGAAAAAAAGTACAATCTGAATATGGATTTTTTTTTAAATTGAGGTATAATATACATGCAATGAGATGCCTATATCTTTGTGAATGATATACAAATGTATACACATTTGCATATTTGTCAAATAATACACAATTATTTGACAAATGTATACACCATCACTCAACTCAAGACATGAAACTTTCTATCTTCATGCCAAATAATCTCAGATCCCTTTCCAGCCAACCCTTCGATACAGAGGTCATCACTGTTCCAATTCCAACCACCATAGGTAGATTAGTTCACATGTTCCTGGACTTCATGTAAGTGGAACTAAACAGAAGGGATCTTGTGGCTCTGGCTTCTTTCACTCAACATAATGTTTCAGAGTCTTCTCCACATTGTTGGTAAATTAGTTTCTTCCTTTTTATTGCTGAGTAGTATTTCATTGGATGACTATATCACAGTGTACATAGTCATTCCTGTTGATGCACATGAAGCTTGTTTCCATTTGAGGACTATTAAGAATAAAGCTTCTAGGGGCGCCTGGGTGGCTCAGTCGGTTGGGCGGCTGACTTCGGCTCAGGTCATGATCTCGCGGTCCGTGAGTTCGAGCCCCGCGTTGGGCTCTGTGCTGACAGCTCAGAGCCCGGAGCCTGTTTCAGATTCTATGTCTCCCTCTCTCTGACCCTCCCCTGTTCATGCTCTGTCTCTCCCTGTCTCAAAAATAAATAAAACATTAAAAAAAATTAAAAAAAAAGAATAAAGCTTCTAGGAATGTTTTAGGGGCACCTGGGTGGCTCAGTCAGTTGAGCGTCCGACTTCGGCTCAGGTCATGATCTCACGGTTTGTGAGTTCGAGCCCTGCGTCGGGCTCTGTGCTGACAGCTCAGAGCCTGGAGCCTCCTTCGGATTCTGTGTCTCCCTGTCTCTTTGCCCCTCCCATGTTCATGCTCTCTCTGTTTCTCAATAATAAATAAACGTTAAATTTTTTTTAAGAGCTTCTAGGAATGTTTTGTATTTATGTCCTTTTGTGGACATAGGCTTTCATTGCCCTTAGATAAATAAATACTATGGATGGCAAATAGACACATTAAAAGATGTTCAACCTTATTAGTCATTGGGAAATGCCAGTTAAAAATACAATGATATACTATTACAATCTATTGTAATAGATCACAATCTATTCAAATGGCTAAAATTTAAGACTGATTATAGCAGGTGTTGACAAGGATGTGGGGGGGGGCAGAATACTCATATACTACTGGTGGGAAGGTTTTCTATTGTGGGGGTTTTTTTCTTACATTTATTTTTCCTCCTTTTACTTCTTTTTGGTATTCTTTCTTCTTCTTGAACTGCAAGCTTAGTTCATTGTCTTTTGAGTTCCATTATTTCTGATGAGAAGTGAAACATCATTGTTATTGTCATTTTCTTGAAGGTGATAGATCTTTTTTCCTCTGGCTACTTGTTATATTTTCTTGTTATCTTTGATTTTCAGTAGTTTGATGATTTGCCTTTGTGGTTTCCTTTGTGTTTATTTTACTTGGGGTTCACTCACCTTCTTGGATATTGCCCTGATGTATTTAAGTTTTGTAGAACTTTAATCAATACCTTTTCAAATATTCCTTCCACCTTATTCTCTCTTCTCCTTGTAAAACTCCAATTAACATGTATGTTAGTCCTATTTCCACAGTTCTCTAATGATCTGTTGAATAGTTTTTGTCTCTGTGTTTCAATCCAGGCTTTTCTATTATTGACTTAATTTATTCATCCATTTTCCACTGTGTCCATTCAGCTTATTCTTAATAAAGTCTATTTAGTAAATCCTTTATTTCAGATATTGTGAATTCAGTTTTTATAAAAGACGTGTTCTTCTTGAGTTTAGTTCACTTAAACATATATTCCTTGTTTATTGCCCCATGCCTTAAAAAAAAGGTATGAATTTTAGTTTATTGGGTGTTTTCTTATTGTTATAATGGGAACAACAATCTTCTGCAAATGTCTGTATCCTAGACAGAAGTAGAATTCTATGAAATTTCAGATGCCCTATTTTTCCCCAATATTTCCCATATTACTGGAAAATTTCAGGACAGTGCAAAAATTCTCCTATATTCACCCAAAGAGTGCATTCACATTTTGCCACCTGTCCTAATCATGTTTTTTTTAGTAAGGGAATTGAAACCAGATCACCCATGACACTTAGTTGTTATCTGTCCTCAGGCTGCTTGCTTCATTCCTTCCCTATTCTTCATATCCTTAATGTTTTTAAAGATTATAGACCAGGGGCATGTGGGAGGCTCAGTCGGTTAAGTGTCTGATTTCGGCTCAGGACATGATCTCATGGTTTATGGGTTCAAGCCCCACGTCAGGCTCTGTGCTGACAGCTCAGAGCCTGGAGCCTGCTTTGGATTCTGTGTCTCCTTCTCTCTCTGCCCCTCCCCTACTCATGCTCTGTGTGTCTCTCTCAAAAATAAATAAACATTTAAAAAAATTTTAAAGATTTTAGGCCAGTCATTTAATAATGTCCATCAGTTTGGCTTTGTCTGATGTTTCCTCATGACTACATTGAGGTTATGAATTTGAGGCAAAAATATAACTGATGACAGGCTTTCTTCCCCTGTATCCCATTAAGTAGAAACTGATGGCAGCTTGTCCCATGACAGCTAATGTTAACTGATCGTTTGAATGAGGTGAAATTTTCCAGCTTTCTCCATTGTAGAGTTGCTCTATTTTCCTTTAAAACTACTAAATGCTTTGTAATGAGATATTTTGAAATTGTAAATATCTTGTTAATCCCCTTTCACCCATGAGTTTTAGCATTTACTGATTTTGTTTGCCTGAAATTTTCTAATTCCATCATTTCTTCTGCATTTATTAATTGAAATTCTATAAGAAAGAATTATCTTTTTCCCCATTCACTTGCTTTTTAAAAATCAATGTAAGTTTGTAAATTCTGTTTATTCAATAGGATATTATCTGTTACTATCATTATTTATTTTTTGGTCAGAGTGTTATAGTCTTGGCCAGTGAGAGCTTCTTCAAACTGGCTTCTGTGTCTTTTTGATATGTCTCATGATTTTTTAAGTGCCTTCCTTAGTTTCTGGCTCAAAAAGATATTTGCACTCTTTTTATATTTTCCCTGCCCATTCCCTGGCACAAACCATTTCTTCAAAGAGCCTTGGTTCCCTTTAGTGGTAAATTGCATTTAGAAACCAAGACATAGAGTTAAATCTGCTCTTTACCACTGGGATTTTGCTGCTCCCAGAAACTCTCGGAGAAGAGACATAGGAAATGTATGTACTGTATATACATATACACCTGTGTCCCAAAAGCCATGACCCATCACATAAGTACCTTGAGTGCCAGTCCATCCACAGGCCTTATCCTAGCTTCCCCTCTTTCTGTTTTTGGAACCCTCTTCTTCAGCAGGGAATCTGGCTCCCACTATCCCCAGTGTATTTTTTTATTGCTAGATCTGCCTATACATAAACTTATCTCCTGACTCCCATCAGGTTGCTGCCTCACTCAGCCACCTTCCTGTGTGGGCCCTAGACCCATCTTGCCACAACCCAGATGAGATGCCTGTCAGAACCCACTAGGCCACATCTTTTTGGTCCCTTTCCTTGGGAGGGCCTGACTTGGTCACCGCTGTATTCTGCTGCCTTCCTCTGAACTGTGAATTTCTGAAACTAAACTATCTTTAGAATTTACTCTCCTTGGAATAAAAAATGAAAAGTCATTCCGGCATGTTTAGAGTTGAGATGGTAAGCATACTTTATGTCCTGAATGAAAAATAATTTCGTCTTGGTTAATATGACCTACTTAGAAGGATATTTTGATTTTTAATTCTTTGTGATTCTGCCACTTATAAATAACATTGAGCTACTACTTATTACAGAGTGATTTCTTCCCAAGCTTTAGGTAGAAACACATCAGCGAGAGTAAAGCCCCACTTTCTGATGCTGCTGCCTCAGGAGACTAGGACCAGTCAAAGACAAGCTTCTTCTGGTCAATATAAACTAGAGATCAAACGGCATTTTAGTCCAGAGACCCACATTGTGCTGGGACTGTCTGAAGCAAAGCCTTGATTACTTAGAAGATATTTCAAACTCAGCTCAGTCTTTGCTATTTCTTTTATCAGAAGTGGTCCAAGGGGCACCTGGGTGGCCTCAGTCGGTTAAGCGTCCAACTTCAGCTCAGGTCGTGATCTCACTTCGTGAGTTTGAGTCCCGCGTTGGGCTCTGTGCTGACAACTCAGAGCCTGGAGCCTGTCTTGGATTCTGTGTCTCCATATCTCCCTCTCTCTGCCTCTCTCGCACTCACGCTCTGTCTCTCTCGCTCTTAAAAATAAATAAACATTAAAAAAAAAAAGAAGTGGTCCAAAAGGGATTAGTCACTGACATTGTATTTGTCACCAGGCACATCTGTATGTTATGGTAAGTACTGAGAGACTCCTAGTCAGGATTTCACTGTAGAAGATAGGGGTACAGGTTATTGGTGATACCTGTGTCCTTTTATTCTCCACAGTACCTTGTAATGGGCTTTTCTTTATTGTTCAAGTTCCTCCTGATGGAAGAGTTTAAATTTGCCTTAAACAGGCAGGTGGACTCAGGAAAATTAAAATAGGCTATGTGTCAGTGACCCCAGCCTTTCCTGAGCCTTTTCTGCCACAGAACCTGTTCTCATCTGCTCTCCAAAGTGCTGAATGGTGGTGTGTTGAATATAATATCTTTGTATTTATCAGTGTTTAATTGTTGCATTCTATTTTAAAAAATTATAATCTGACTTTTGCCTCTGGCAATATGGCAGATAAATATTTGGTAAATCCTTTGAAGCATTGTTGTGCTGATGAGAAAATAAAAATAACTCAGAGGCTGAAAAACCAAGTGAAATCAGGAACCCAGAGAGGTAAAGTAGCCATGCAGCTGGCTTTGCCTTGAGGGCCTTTGCCCATATGGGTGAGTTTTAGCTTTCATTTGCACACCTTGCAGAATTCAGGGTACCAAGGACACATCCCAGGAGACTTCCAAGGGGGACATGTTTGGAAAATATGCATGTGGGAAACCAAAGAGTTACATCTACAGTGGAAGGGTGAATGAGAAAGAAACCCACCCTGTCCAAGAAACTACAAGAATATGTGCTTGTCTCAAATCTTGGCACGAGATTAGAAAGCAGCAAGGGGATAGAGCCAGAGAAAGTGCCTGATAATGCACAGTCACGTGCTGATCTCCACATGGAATTATAGTGCAGATGAAAAGCACCTGAAAGATCTCAAGCATAAATTTACTTTAACCCAGAATGATGGAATCCTTGGGTACCTGGCACAATCAGGATGAGCCTGTCTTCAAACTGTGCCTCAAAAACTTTCACAGATAAACCTTCAGGAAATGGGAGCTCATTTAAAAAAAAATGTTTAACACCATGGGCTAAAGCACCATGAGGAATCAGCATCAAGAACAAAAGGACACAGAATATAAAATATGTCTGGTTAATATCTTTAAAAGATTGAAAACAAGGTTAAAAAATCAAGAGGTTAAACAAATGACCAATCACCCTGTGCAGGACTAAATAGAATCTCTCAAAATAAAAATTCCATTTACTGACTTGGTGGGAAAGTGTAAGAGCAGATTAGAAAAAGCTGAAGAGGAAATTCAGGAGCCAGAAGGTGAATTTGGAAAAATTCCTCCAGTGCAGCACAGGAGAACTCCACATGGGAAGTCTGAACAAGAGAGGAGAGATTGAGACAGAAAGAGAACTTACAGCCCAGATCTAATCAGAATACCCAAAGAAAAGAAAAAGGAGAGGAGCAAGGGAGCAGAGATCATCTTTAAAGGTAGATGCCTGTGAGTTATCACAAACTGATGAAAGACAAGAATCCTTACTTCCAGGAAATCCAATGAATTACCAGCAGAATAAACACAGAGAAACATGCATGCTTACGTCACAGAGAAGCCGCAGAAAGCCAAAGGGATCCTGAAATTACCTACACAGGACTGAAAAGACTGTCAGCTGACATCTTAACAGCAGTGAAAGCCTAAGAGGAGAGGAAGATTCAATGCAATTGAATCAAGAGAAAAAAATCAGTAAACATAGAATTAATTACCCAGCATGAATAATTCTTCCAAATGAGGATAACAGGGATATTTTAGACACAAATAACTATGAAAAGTTGAGGCAGAAAAGGGAATGATGAGAAATAAAGATAGAAGTAAGGTGCTCTTGTCATGTATTCAGGTCAGGAAAGGAGTGTTTGGCGTTCATATGTTCTGAAGGTTCTTTATGTGAAGGGTATTTAGTTTTGGTGTGAGTAGAAGGAAGAAAATGACAGGTGAAATAAAGAGACCAAGAGGGATGTAGGGAAAGGCAATAAACAACCTAACTAGACTGTCCCAGTGGTTAATGGTATGTGTGTACATCAGGCACTATAAGGGAAAATACATGAATTGCAGGCTTATGCAAAGATGGAGGTGAAGCCCTACACTGTAGGAGCAGAAGGATTATGTCTCAGGTAATGACTCATTTATATAAAATTCAGAAACATGTAGAACAAGCAATGTATTGGAAAGAGTGAGGTCAAATGACAAAGCAGGAGCAAAGCAATAGTAAACACAAAATTGAGGGTAACGTTTACCTCTGAGTAGAAATGAGAGCAATGCCAAGAAATTCAAAACTCAAAAAACAGTTCCTTTCCTTGAAATGGGTCAATGAGTTCATAATTGTTCACTCTATTGTAATCCCGATGCTGTCCACAAGTGTGTAAATGTTCTTTCATAGCTAGTCATTATTTAATATAAATAATTTAAACATTTAGCTATTTGAATTTGATGTTTATGTGGTGTGAAATAGGATCCCAGTGTGCTTTTATTCCAGGTGAAGAGGTGCATACCTCAGAATCATCTATCACATAAATGACCCTCATGTTCCCAGTGCAGTGGTCGCTCCTGTCATACACCAAATATTCATATATATATATATATATATATATATATATATATATATACACACACACACACACACACACACACACACACACACACTGGGATTTATTTCTGGATTTTCTCTTCATTTTTCTTTAAGTTTATTTATCTTGAGAGAGAGAGAGAGAGAGAGAGAGGGAGGGAGAGGGGCAGAAAGAGAGGGAGACAGAATCCCAAGTAGGCTCTGCACTGTTCGTGCAGAGCCCGACACAGAGCTTGAATCCACGAACCGTGAGATCATGCCCTGAGCTGAAACCCAGAACCAGACGCTTACCCGACTGAGCCACCCAGGTGCCCCTGGATCCTCTCTTCTGTTTCATTGCCACATCTGCAGTCATTGCTTTGTCTCTCCCTTGGTCAGTATCATCGATTTGATCATAGCAGTGGTGACGTTCTGGTTTCAAGTTCTGATGGTGGTTAAGGCAACAATCCTTTCTCTCTCTTTCTTTTGTTTTTTATTTTTCTTGGTTATCTGGGGGCACTTATTTTTCCAAATGAACTTCTTAAGATCGTTTTATCCAATTCTAAAAGGATTGCATTAAACTTGTAAATTTATGGTAATGTCTTTCCACCCAAGAATAATAAATGCCTTTGCATTTGTTCAAATCTTATTTTATGACCTTCAATAAGATTTTATGGTCATTTCGTATTGGTCTTATGGCTTTCTTGTTAAATTTATTCGTAAATATTTTATGGTTTTTACCATTATTATGAGTGGACTATTTTTCCCTTTTCCATTTCTAATTATTTATTGCTAATGAAGAGAAGAATGATTGATTTTGGCATATTTATCATCTGTTCAACTACCTCATCCTAATTCTCTTGCAATTTTAATATTGTCACAGGAGTCTCTTTGTCTTCTAAGTATACAGATACAGTCACCAAAAAGATATAGTTGTCGATTGCCTTTTCCAAATTTTTACTGATTATTTTATGTTCTTATCTTATTATACTTCCTTTTTGAATACAAATGCTGAAGACAGGTATCCCTGTCTGGCTCCTGCTTTTAACTGAAACAGTGGTTGGCTATGTAAGATGCCATATTTAAGGAGTTTTCCTCTATTCCTTTTTCCTTAGAGTTTTTATTTAGAATGACTACTATAGTTTAGGACTTTTATTTCTTTTTAATGTTTGTTTATTTTGAGAGAGCGAGAGCAAGCTCAAACAGGAAAGGGACAGAGAGAGAGGCAGAGAATCCCAATCAGGCTTTGCACTGCTAGTGGGGAATTCAGTGCAGGGCTCGAACCCACGAACCATGAAATCATGACCTGAGCCGAAATCAGGAGTCTGACACGTAATCTGCGCCACCCAGGTGCCCTATTTTTATTTTTGCACTGGACTTTGAGATACATCCTTGACCTTGGAGGCCACTAATTTGAGTCTCAATAGTGACCGTTCTGCCCTTACATTCCCCTGATTTTCTTTTTGGCTCAAAAATCATAGCTGTCTTGGGGCACCTGGGTGGTTCAGTCAGTTAAGCGTCCAACTCTTGATTTCAGCTCAGGTCATGATCTCATGGTTCGTGAGTTCGAGCCTCACATTGGTCTCTGTGCTGACAGTGTGGAGGCTGCTTGGGATTCTTTCTTTCCCTGTTTCTCTGCCCTCCACTGCTCATACATGCTCTGTCAAAATAAATAAATAACTTAAAAAAATCATAGCTCTCTTTAAAACCCCTCTCTGCACTGTGCTGAAGTCTCCTAGAGTTCTCGTACTATACTGTCTCTATTGAGTTGTCATCCTCCTCCTCTCGCAGGTCTAGTTCTGGTCATTCTTCCTTTTTTGGAGACCAGACCCCTCCTGTAAATGGTTATTTCCCACTGCCTGCTCACTGGGGCGCAGGTTCACATGCTGAAGGACCTTAAGGCAGTAGTGGTCTCATAAATAGTGCCTGGTTAGGAATGGGTGGCAGACTTTAGGGTTCTCCATGTGGGAGTAGACAGGTTGTAGGGCTCCCTTGGTCTCAGGGGTAGAGCACACAGACTACCCATGGAGCCGGGAAAGCAGCCAGCCTCCCATGAGCCCTTGCACCCACCTGTCAGAGGCCTCAACAGCTGATTGGCTCAGGAAAGTCAGAGAGTGGGAGCTGACAAGAGAAGAAATGATATTATCTATTTGATACTGTTACTAAGCTTTGTTTTGATAATATGGCTGCTAATCCCATTGAGAGAAAAGGGCAGATCTTTGAGAAATTGACACCCTTCTGATTAGAAAGTACTGATTTTTTTTTCTACACGAATAATAGATATTCTAATTGAGCTCCATTTTTAAAAAAATAACAGAATAATCAAGGAGATGATCATGCTGTTCTGTCTAGTTGTGACACACATCTGTGATAAGTGATCTACCAAGGCAAGATGTTGACCTGGGGGCAGCTCTTGTACAGCAGGTAAAGGGCCCTAGAAGAAAGTCGCCTCCCCTCCATGCTCGTAAGTCTGGAGCATAAATGTTGGGGAGCACCACGGTGCCTCATGCTGAGAGTCTCTGCAATAAGCCTTGAAATAATTGGAAGCAGCCCACGGTGTCATGGCCTTGAATCATTAGTTGGTAGAGAAGCAGGAAAGAACCCACATAATGAGGTATCAGCGGGAAAGTAGAGACCCATCGAGAGCGGCAACATCTGGCCCCCTCGGCTCGAAGATTCAGGGAGCCCCGAGGAGCCAGAGAAAGTGACAAGAGAGCTTGGAACCAGAAGGAAAAATGAGAGGTCTGGTGGCAGAGAATAAGACAGATGCAAACTGAAGAGGCTTTAGGCAAAGAACGGGAACTTGGGGACAGGAATACATTTGGAGGAAGTGCTCTAAAACAAAACCATTTTGCAAAAGAAACTCTCCCAAGGGCAAAAATCCTATTGTGGTTCCCATTTTCATGCAGCTTTTCTTTTTAAGAAGGTCTATGAAATAACCCTTCAGAAGCCCGTTGAGGTAGCTTGATAAGGGCAAACCGAGACACAAAGGCAAAGAAGAGATGGTTTTATTACAGCCAAAGACAGGCGAGGTAGGACACGGGCTTTTATATTCCTAAATTCACTGGCATGACGTTGTTTTTCCTGTCTCACGGGATCTCTGTAGAAGCCCCTCGTGATCCTGTTGAGGAAACTGAGGCTCACACAGGAAGGAGACTTGCCCGCCCTGTGCTTTCCACGGTGTCCACTCTTTCTGCTACTCACTGTGTCTGCTTCTTTAAAACCACTGATTTCTGAGGACTTGGATCTCTGGCCGGCAAGCTTAATCAAATTCAGTCTTTCCCCTGGCACTTCCCACAGCCACTCTGTGTCAGGCCCGTTACTGCACTCTAAACATAAGAAGGAGAACCTGGCTCTTGCCCTGATACCAGAGAGACATCGCCATCCCTGGCCCGAGAGCATCAAATGACTGTGAAGTCCAGCTGCTGAGGGCCCTGCCCCAGGACCAGCTGTTCTGTCTGAAGATCCAGAGAAGCAGGAGGTCCCCACCTGTGCTGTGCAAAGTGCTGTGTGCTGGCCAGCAGCCCGGGAGCCCGTCTTAGATGGAGTATGCCTACGGGAGGCCTCGGGGAGAAAGCTCTAAAAATCATGAGTCAAGCCAGTTCACCGTTGTCACACAAAGTAGAGATCAAGGTGGCATCACGGCATGAAGGGCTCCCAGAAGGAAAGGAAACACACCAGGACCTGAGCGTGGTAAGCGGGCCATGGGCTGTCTTTGAAGCTGAGCTCCAGGCTCTCCTGGCAGGGTAGAGGCCCTGAGATATTGAGTGGAGCCCACAGAGGTTGGGGCAGCCATTCAGTTCTCTGCCCTCAGAATGTGTGATTTCAGGCTCCCTCACCTTGGAGGCTGGGCAGAGTTTACACAGTGCGAGCGAATCCCCAGGGCGAAATTGCAAAGGGAAGCATGTCCTTGAGACATGCTGAAGCTTGCTGTTTCAAGTCTGCCTTTTAGAGCCAGTCAGTACAACTTATATCTCAGTGTAATTATGCTCTCCTTTTCATTAAGGTGGGCCTCCTGAAGACCGTCACTAGCCCACACTTGTGTCCACTTGCGTCAGTAAAACCAAATGGCTTCATAGCTTTCAGTACTGTTCACTCTGTCACTGTTTGAATTGAACACTTATGATGTGCCAAGTTCTCTCTATGAATTATCTCAATTAGTCCTCAAAACAATCCTGTAAGCATCAAACCATCGTTGTCTTCTTTTTTAAAGTAGGTGGGGCTCCTGGGTGGCTCAGTCGGTTAAGCATTCAACTTCAGCTCAGCTCATGATCTCCTGGTTCATGAGTTTGAGCCCCACATCGGGCTCTGTGCTGACAGCTCAGAGCCTGGAGCCTGCTTCGGATTCTGTGTCTCCGTCTCTCTGTTCCTCTCACGCTCATGCTTTGTCTCTGTCTCTCAAAAATAAAACTAAATAAAACTTTTTTAAAAAAATCAGAGGGAAAAGTGGGTTGGGAACTTGGCAGGGGTCACATGGCTGACAAGGGTAGGAATTCAGGGCTGTGTCAATGCTGAGGCTTAACCCTGCATCTGGTGGCGCACCCCTGCCCCCGCTCACTCTTGCTGTGCACCACCAGGTGCCCTTCCCACATGGGAGTTCTTGGCTATGACAGCAAAGCTGAGCTCAGTGATTGGGGGCTCTGTGTCCTCCCTTCTGGGGTCTCTCTGAGGCTGGGGGCTCCAAGGACAGGAGATGCCCAGGGTAGGGGGGAAAGGTGAAACTCCATGACGGCCTTTTCAAATGACATCTATAGCTGTAGGTACTCCGTGGTACTGGGGGAAATCCCCAAAATTTGGAAATAAGGCAAAAGGCAGGTGACACATCCTCCCAGGTCACCCTCAGCAGCATTTAACAGGCTCACCCAAGGGTTGTTTATGATTTGGACGAGAGGATGCAACTCTGTTTATCTCACTAGGTGCTACTGTCTCGAGGCCCTTACTCTGTAGTTAGCCGCTAACTCATAGATTTGTGCCCAGTACAAAGGTGGACTGTTTCTTCTTGGTGGAAAAAATGGCCCCAGAATTGTGTCTTCTTGTCCTGTATGTCATTCACCAGCTGTGTGCCTCACCTGGCCCGCTCAGCCCCCATTCATATACCCCTCCCATTTCTCCCCTGAACCAGCTTCTCACTCCTGTGGTCCCTTCATACATGGTCAACTTGTGCTCACTTTATATTCTCATGAGAGGCATGTTTTTTAAGTTTGGGGAAAGTATGCTTTGGTACAGTGTTCATCTGTGATTAGAAATAACCACCTCCAAAGGCCTTGGCTGGAAACATTGCATAGTATGTAGCCCCCAGTGGTGGGTTAGATACAGACTCCTTGGCCAGAACTGAGAGCCTGCTGAAGGTTGAAGGTCTTCCCTCCCCTTTGTTCCAGGCATTTCTGACTTTGGAGTCATGGTTTGTTTTGAAGCCAGTTTGTCCAACCTCAGTTTACTATCTGTGAGCAGTGCATGTGACAAGCTGCATCAACTCCCAGAAATGGATAACCAGATATTTCTGTTAAGTGATGGGACCTAGAAAATTGGGTCACGTCTTTCAGAGCTAGTCAAAACTCTGCTTTTAAGAAGCATATGATTGTCTCAGCTTAGGCTCTCCTTTGGGGTCCCTGAGAGGAAATCGCATCTGCCCAGGGGTGACCTCAACAATCTCCAGAAAAAAAAAAAGGCTGGGGCTGGGGACAGGGGTAGGGAGGTGCTACAGCTGAGAGGCATCCCTCCCGATGGAGAGACGGGGCCGCTGGCCAAGGGTCAACGCATGACGAGGAGTGGGTTTGGCCCTGTGATGTTCAGAGACCCAAGCAGGGCTTCCTCCTATAGCTCCGTAAACATCCAGCCCTTAGAGAAGGTGTTAAATGGCCCTTCGAGCCGCATGCTCTTGGTGCATGAGCAGCAGAGATCCCGTAGGCCAGTCGTGCTGATGTTTGGAGGTGTCCTGCTGATGGAGAGGCTCAGACTGTGTACCCTCCTGGCATGAATTCCACATCCCCAGCTGAGAAGATTATCTCATGATCTGGAGTGAGACTAATTGAAATCTGGGCTCTACTACCTACAGCCCATTTGTTGTCTGACCATAGGCAAATCACTTCTTGACTTGCATTTCCTCATCTGTAGCATGGGCATATGTCTATGTACATACACACTCAGGATGAAGCCTGTGTGTCTCTTTCGTAGGGCTTTTATAAGGACTAAAGGAGAATTAGATGAGCTCACGTGTTCTAAGTGTTAAGCAGGACAGGCCTCAGTAAACAGTAGTTACTTCATACATTGCCCTCTCAGTCTGGGTACTGGAAATGCACACCTCTCTAGGGGGAACTACAGATTCTCTTCCCATCACTTGAGTAGGAATAAGACTTTCCAGGGCAGAGATGGACCTGAAACCCCAGCACCCAGGGCACCCAAGAGTATGTCGGTTCCCACCAAGGTGGCTCATGGTGAGAGCCAGAAGGGCTCTAGAAGGTGCAAAGAGCCTTCTGGCTGGCCGGTGGGAGTGTTTGAGGATGGGCCCCTTTCAGGCAGGAGTAGAGCTGGGGTGCTGAACATCAGAGCAATTAGGCCTGTCTCCAGCACTCATTACTCAGGGGCTGAGAAACACTTCCAGAGAGCCAGAGTCACCCCACTTTTGCAAAGGTACACTTGGGCAAGGTGGCATCTTTGCACCTGCACTCACAGCTGCCTGCAGACTGGGTCTGCCAGGCAAGGTTTGCCTCAATGTGAGTGGGCTTCTTCCTGTGTCTGCCCCTTGCTGTGTGCACTGAGCTCCAGGGCCCACAGGCTGCTCCCTCTCCCTGGCCCCAGGGCTCTGCCCCTTCACTTTCAGGTCTCAGGGCAAATCTCACCCCCTCAA
Source organism: Panthera uncia (assembly GCF_023721935.1). Classification (NCBI taxonomy): domain Eukaryota; kingdom Metazoa; phylum Chordata; class Mammalia; order Carnivora; family Felidae; genus Panthera; species Panthera uncia. Next base: position 26,720,259 of record NW_026057577.1, on the reverse strand, counting down.
CGAGGCTCCTCTGACTCCAATGGCGTTGGCCCACTGCGGTGCCCTGTTTCCTTCCTAGCATTTGTTTGTCATTTGCCCACATCTGTTTGTTGTTTGCCTGTTCACATACTTGTGTGTCTCCCTACACTGCTATGTACTGCCCCAAGGACAGTGTCCTGGTCTGCCTTGTATCCCTGCAGCTAGAATAGGGTCTGGCACATAGGAGGTGCTCCAGAACTATTATGGCTGAAGAGGTGGATGGAGAGCTGGCAGGCATGCACTCCTGAAGCACCCCATGTTACCACCCATGTGGGGCATAGGAACCACACTGACTGGGGGAGCTGGGTTTCTGCTGGGTCTCACACAGCCTCAAGTTCTGCAGCCATGTACACGGCACTTGTGCATTCTCTGCAATGAAGGAGTCGAAGTTCACCACTCTGTCTCCCGACCACCTTGGGCATGTCTGAGTATGTAAGTTTTCTTGGGAGGGTGGAGGTGGGGAGACCTGGGACCATTACCTACAGCTCCTGGATGGCACACCATGTATAGCTGCACATCTCTGTACACACGGCACTCTCCCAAAGGCAAGTTCTCAGCTCTAGGTCCTTAAAAAACCCAACCATGACCCTGGCCATGTGCTGCAGCTCCCTGGTGAGTGTACAGATGCTCAGGAAATAAAGCATTTGGGGGCACCTGGGTGCCTTGGTCAGTTAAGCATCCGATTCTTCATTTCAGCTCAGTTTATGATCTCATGGTTTGGGGGATCAAGCCCCGCATCTGGGTCTGCACTGACAGCGTGGAGCCTGCTTGAGGTTCTCTCCCTGTCTCTCCGCCCCTCCCCCAGCATGCCCACTGGCTCTCTTCTATCTCTCAAAATAAATTACTTTTTAAAAAGAAAAGAAAAGGAAGCATATAATCCATCTCTAAAGGGCTATGTCTACTGACAGGTGGAACTTAGTTCCTGTACAAGGACCTGTTGTCTGCAGAAGCTGGAGACTGCTGTGCGAGGCTGGGCTCATGGCAGGCAGCAGTGAGGCTGTCACTGCAGGGCCGCTGGGTTATGGCTCTGTACATGCCTTCTGCAGCCACATTCCACTCTTCTTGGCCTGCTTTGGGCCCCACAGCGTGGGTGGGAGAGCCAACGTCTGACCTCACTGTGACTTTACGGCAGGGTGGGATAAGGTAGTGAGGATTGCAGCCCTATTCCTTTGCTGGGCGAGGAGTGAACCTCCTAAGACAGCATAATGGAGAGGGCACTCTCTGGGACAAGTTCCGAGACAGAAGTGCTGCCCTGGGAGGTCTTGCCTGAGGCAGTTAGCATCCCAAAGTAGAAGACTAGCTTCTTTCCCCTCACATGCCACCGGACACCATCCCTGAGAGGGAAGCACTCACTGATGTACTTTGTGCCAGGAAACCAGTTACAGAGACTGAGTCAGAGTTTGGAAACAAAATCACTGAATTTTTGGCGCCGTGTGGGGTGGTCAGTGGTGAGAAAACAAGGGAGGGGCCCCCTGCAACAGGTGAATGAGGAAGGACCCACCTCCTCTGTCTGATCCCTGGGTGGGGGGTCCCATGGCCTCGGCTTCCTCTGTCCCTAAGCTTCACAACTTAACCTTTGCTGGGGGTGATGGCAGTCCCAAGTCTGTGAGTTCAAATCAAGACTCCTGGTCCGAGTCACAGAGGGGGGTCTCTAGCACCAACTGGCACAAATGGGCTTGTTTCTCTGCTGCCATAACTTTCATGTAACAATTCCCATTTCTAACTGTGTTCAGTAAATTTAATTAGTGTCTAAAAGCAGCTTATTTGGTAAGATGATCAGTTTCTAACCTGGGTAAACGACTTTCTTTATGACTATAAATTAAGCACATTATATCTTTTTCATGCATCATGGTCGTCCTCATAAATACTGTAGGCAGTTGCTGACGGTCTCACTTGGTTACCTTTCCCATTACTGTTTTATCATAGTCCCACTAGGACTGGGGAATTCATTCTGTTTTAATAACAAGGAGGAAGTGGTAACAAGGGGCTTGTTTAGTGCACAACCCACTGCTTGGTCTGTGTCTCTTTGGCCAAGGATGGGATTCCAGACCTACCTCTGTGCAGGGCGTTCCCAGCTCTTTGAGGGGCCTGCTGGCTACAGATTGGGAAAGGCAGGTACATGGCTGTACAGCTCTTTCTGCCTAATTGCAAATAATTAGGAGCCAAATATTTGCCGACCACCAATTTCCGTGTCAGAGAGAATCTGAGTGTTCTTGATGACCTCTGTAAGCACAAGTTGGCACGTGTTTTCTTAACACTAACTCTCCAGAGCACAGCCTATGGGGGAGGCCTCAGTCATACCCCCTACATGGGCACTGGAGGGCACAATGTCCATTGCTGGTATTCAGAGGCACTCACTGCGATCTGGGCCTGCCGGTGTTTCAGAGAAGAAAGGATCAGGTAGAGGGGGTTCTGCTCATCCTCTACCCTGCCATCCACTGTGGGCTGGCTTTAACTGTCTAGGCTGAATTAGGTGGTCTCTGAGTCCCTTCTTGCTCAGTCACTCCAGTTTCTAGTCTCCTTTACCCCACAAGGCCCACCTCCCTAGACCTTTGTCTCCCCTTTGTGTCTCCCTCCTTCCGCCTTCCCTCCTGCCCTCCTGGAGGAGGCAAGAGGAGATGCATCCCTTAAAAGGTCCCCCCTCGGGGACATGGGGCCCCCACTACCCTCCCTATCTCAACCTCTAACCTGAGGTTTGAGCCATGGCACAAGTCAGAATTAAGGAGGTCACCTTTGAAAACTACTCTTTCTGGGGCTGCTGGGTGGCTCAGCAGGTTGAGCGCCAGACTTTGGCTCAGGTCGTGATCTCACAGTTCATGAATTCAAGCCCCACATCAGGCTGGGCTCTCTGCTGTCAGTGTAGAGGCTGTTCCACATCCTCCCCCCCCCCCTCTCTCTCTCTCTCTGCCCCTACACTGCTCACACTCTCTTTCAAAAATAAATACACATTAAAAAAGTATAAAAATAAAAATAAAACTACTGTGTTTCTTAAAGCCCAAGTGTCTGGGGCTGCATGAGGACAAAGGTCCCATACCTGTAGGGCCTCCCTCATCCACAGAGTGGCACAGGCATTTTCAAGAGGGAATCCAGAGAAGGAGTGCTCAGACTTGTACTGTCAGGAAGCACCTCAGAGAGGCCCCGGACCCCAGGGGTGAGTAGTTGGAGCTGAGTTAGCTGGAAAGTGAGTGCAGCCTGGGTGGGCAGTAGAGCCAGGGCAAATGCCCTAAAGCAGGAACTGAGAGGTCAGACACTCAGAAACATTGGCTGTGCTTCTTCAAACTGGGGCGATTAGTGAGTGCCCTTCCCGTCACATGGGGAAGTTTATTAAAACAGTGATACAACAGCACGGATTTGTGCCCTGGCTGTCTTGGGAAAGAAACAAAGGCTGGTATTTTTAGAGCCGTATTAGTTTCTTCTAATAGCCGCCAGCATTTTCCAGGGTAACCCATTTTGCAGCCACCCAGGAGAGTAGTGTTAATCAAACGCACTCTGTGGCAAAGCAGCCATCAACACGGTTGGTGGAGGGCTTCCAGCCCCTGGCCTCCTACTGCCACGCACCCTCAGCTCCCCTCTGCCTGTCAACCTTGACAGAAAGATGTACGCGGGAGCTGATGAATGCCGCCGAGCCTCCACCGTGACATGCAAACATCAGCCAAGTGGATAAAGGAGATTCACGTGCCTGCTTAGGATCCACACTTTTACACTGCTCAGAGATATTTTGACCTTCTAGTTTATTATGATTCAAGAAAAAGTCAATAATTCTTAGCTTGCCAAGGCTGGAAGAATTTAAATGAATTATTGAATCAAGCAGCTAATCTATTGATAACTGATTTTTTTTTCCTTTCAAATCTAGAATGATGAAAAGCAGGCTTAACCAAAAACAAGAAAAAGAAGGTTGTTTTTCCCTCAGACATTTTAATCTCCTGGTATCAGAGTTGGGACCAAAGGTTCAGTGTTGACCTCTGGGGCCATTCTGTCTCACAGAGTATTCTGAAGATTTCCCTAAAACTTAAAAGCAAAGGCTTCTGTGGCCACAAAATCGGAATTTGTGTTTTATTTGTATTTTGATATCCCTTTCTTATTCTCAATTTCTGCTTGCTGCCATTAATGCTACATGGCAATCATCTCATTTTCTGGGCTCCTCTAGCGGAGTGGAATGATGTTTTGGGGCACTTGCCTGGCCGTTAGCCTAAGCGGACCCTTCCAGCAATAAGATGCTCTACCAGCTGCCCTGCCTACTTGGGCATGTGGGCTCCGGCACCACTGCCTCACGTCACTGTGCTCATATGTTGGGTGCAGCAGATGCCTAGCAGCATGGCAGCAGCCATGCCCAGGGTCTCAGCCTTCCTGTCCCAGCTGCAGCTTTGTGCTTGGTGCTAGAAAAGGATGGGCAGTAGAGAAAGGCTACTGGTCCCACCGCTGGTGATGTGTATCCTAGAGAACCACATTCTCCTTAGAGAGAAAGGTCAACCTCCAGCCTCTCTGCTTTGGCTGCCCCCCATCCCGAACACTTTCTCCTTTCTTACTCCACGCTGACTCCCTGGCCTCTTCAATAGCTCCCCAGTGCCTAACATACCTGACCAAACTTCCATGGCTTGGTATTCTATGTCTCCCAGAATCACACCTTGGCATCCTTCCCCTCCCCACCCAACCCCTGTACAAAACTCCTCCTCACATCAGGTCTGTCCCTGCCCTGTGGTTATGGGAGCTGTGACTCGAGCCTCTGCCTTTTGGCAAACCATCCTACTCTCAGTTGGCAGGGTCCACTGGCACTTCGCTACTGCCATGTGGTCCCCTGTTGACTCTTCCCTCCCAGGGTGGGCAGGGGTGGTGCCTGAGATGCTAGGTGTGAGCCAGCCATAAAACCTGAATGCTGTACAGCAGGGTACTGCTCTTGGCATCCATGGCCACCTGCTGTCAGTAGGGCACAGACTTTTTTGGACACCCTGAGCCCCCAGGCCTTGGCTTCACTGGCAAATGCAACCACAAAGGAAGCCCATGACCTCCACCACTGAATGCTTGCAGCTGACCCTCTGTGTCTTGTGTTTGGCAGGACTTTCTGGCCACGACGGGCTGCCAGCATCCTGTGGGAAGACGTTCTGCAGCCGTGGGAGCAGGTGCATGCTCAGCAGAGAGACGGGGGAGCCCGAATGCCAGTGCCTGGAGGCATGCAGGCCCAGCTACATGCCTGTGTGTGGCTCCGATGGGAGGTTTTATGAGAACCATTGTGAGCTCCACCGTGCTGCTTGCTTGCTGGGGAGGAAGATCGTCATCGTCCGCAGCAAGGACTGCTTCCTTAAAGGTAGGAGGATGCCTCCTTGCCCCTTTGCTTTTGGATTTGAGGATGGATCTTCTAATGCCCTTTTGACAAATGGCTTGGGTGCTGAGTCTGCAGGTTGAATGTGTAAAGGCAGGAGAGAAAGAGGAAGGCTGGAGCTTTAACCAAAGGATAGCAGCAGCAGCATTTCGGCGATGCATGTTTTATGTGTGTCCACCTCCAGAGATCCCCAGCCTTTAGAGGGGGCTCCTTGGAGAACAGAATCTAGGCAGACCTTTGGGATAGGGCAGGGAGGGGAAGAGAATGCTCAGGAGAAAACCCAGCACGGGCCTACAGTGGAGACAGAAAATGGGCTGCTGAGTCTCCCAGGCATCCAGAGGGGAGGGACAGAGCTCTGGCCCCTCCCTACAGGCCCCCAGGCCACAGTGGTGTGACCAGGACATCAGGGCATTCTCAGCAGCAAAGCACAGGTCTGTTGACCTGAAGCAGCCACTACCAGTGCTGCCTGCTGCCCCGTGAAGGGCCACTTTCCCACTTCCACGCGTGGGCTGTGGCAGCGGGAGCACAGGAGGGACGTGTCCTAGAACCGACAGTGCTCTGCTAGGTTGAGTTTCTCCTGTGATGGGAATAGTTTTGGACACTTTCATGGCTGTGCTTATGACACTAATGCTGAGGTGCTTCAGAAATCATGAGGCACATTATGGAAATGAGGCCAAAATGAGTCCAGGAAAAATGTCCCTGGTCTGAAAGCTCTGCCCAGCCTCATGCCTGCTGATTCCCCAGCCCTGTGAGCACTAAAACACTTGACCACTTGCTCCAGCTTTATTGGCCATGTTGAATTTTATAGACTGATGTTCCGTTCTCCAGTTTCCAATATCCCCCAAATTGCATCTTTCTAAAGGTTTTTATTTCTGCATCAGAGTGTGCCCAGCCTCCCTCACCATCGGTTATTCAAACAGCATTTCTCATGTCAGGCCAGGGAAAAACCACCACCGTGAAACCTGCCTCAGTGAGGGATGATGGGGGAGAGCTGGAGAGGATGGGGGCTGCTGGTGCAAGCAGATTAGGGCTCAGTTCTGCTTCATGCTGATTGAATTTATCCACCGAATCCTTCTGATTCATTGAGGTTTTATACAGATTTTGTGAATGCCCACCTACTGAACAGCAGTACCCACAAGCTCCCAGAGAGACTTGGGGCAGCCCGGCTCTGCCACTTTCCAGCTGTGTGATCTTGGGCACATCACTCCGCTTCTCTGGGCCTTTCCCTTTGCTATAAAACGGGGCTTATTGGCAGTACAACTTGCTCTGTGGAGAAAAGTAAATGAGATGCCGCACAGAAACCACCTAGCATGTGGCAAGCACGTCGCAAGTGTTGTGTATTAATGACACCTGTACTCATCTTTAATCTAACGTGGCCTCAGATGTAGAGCAGGGAGGAGAGGAGATCATGCAGGGACCACAGAGGCAGGAACAAGGGCCCTGCCTAGCAGGTATGGGGCCTCCATGGCTTGTTGGTGGGTGGGATTGGGGAGTAAAGTGCTGAGGGTCAGGTCCTGTGAGATCCTGGAGATGCCTAACTGGAACCAGGACTCCCCTTTTTGCAGACCTACCCCGGTGGGTCTGGATCCCATGGAGGAGCCTTCTCTGCTTCCTGCTCAGGTCAGCTCAAGTCCTAGGCAATGGGAAGGCCGGCCCGACTCTCTCCTCCAGCATTCCCACAGGGAGTGCCCAGCAAACAGTGAGGACCTATTCACTGACCCCAGGGCCTTGGCAGGGATGGGAGGCAGGCCAGCCCTAGGGAGGGGGCTTTGGGTGAGCACCTCTCCACCTTCACCAGAGCCATGGTTCCAACGGGGAGCAGGAAGAAACAGAGTGACAGAGGGCTGGGGGGTAGGGTCTTAGAAGAAAGGAGAGGGGGTAAAGGACACTATAGTACAACCCCACCTCAAGAGAGCAGAATATTTAATGGCATCTTCAGCCCCACCGATGACAATTTGTCTTTTGTCCCTAATTTCCGGGGAGTTATTGATAGAGGAAACTGAAAAACACCTTCTTTTTTCATGCAAACAAAAATTCTAAATTCATCCATGTTCCATTCTCTTTTTCTACCAGTCTTTACAAAAAGAAGTTCTGACTTCATTTCCCAGTTTGATTTGCGCCCCAGAGTCTCTCTTAGGACGCTCCTTATGGGGCCGGAGTGTGGAGAGAAAGGGGAACGTGGTGGTGGATTCCAAGGGGCCTCAGTTTAGAGCGCACCCTCCGCGGCCAGGCCCTTGTGCCCTTGGTGGGGAGGAGGGTGGGGGGGGGTAGGTTCTCCTGAGCACTGCGTGGGTACCATGGCCCTTGTGCCCCGCAGGGGAGGAGAGGCGATATTCTAAGCCCCATTTTCAAGAAAACTTGTGGTATCACATTCCAGTTGCTATGGCAATAGAATTCCTTGTGAATGTGAAATGAAATATAACATCATTTTAGAGATCATTAGCATTTGAGAAAAGCAAAACTGAACTCAAAAGCATTGCTTCAGCTCATATTTGTAGCTTTTGATACCAGCTTTCTGGACATCCCAGGCAGGGTCTCTGTCGCCAAAAATCAGGGGGACAGTGGGATATAGGATGTCCTCTCTCTCTCTTCTGGTGGCAAAATCAGAGTCACATTTGTCGTCAGCCCCAAATACCACCAGAGAACACCAAGATAGTGGGTGGAATTCTCTGTAACTTTAACTTCTTTAGACTTTGTGTTTTAAAAGTTACCTTGTGACATGGTATTGTGTACCCGTTGGCACTTTTAAAATTGTTTTTCTGTCTCGGATTTGAATGCACGCTGTATCTCTCGTATTCTTCCAGAAGACAAGCTTGCCTTTCAGCCGTCACTCACTACACCAGGGTTGTATTATCCCAGATGATACAGTGTCATAGTTGGGCAGTTTTCCAAACAAACCATGAAATTATGGAAGAAAGAAGCCTGTTAGGGCTACAGTTCTAAATGGATCTTGAGATTCCTCATCCTGTATGGTGTTTTAGGTGCATTTTGGTGCTTCAGAGGAGAGTTCCCAGGCTCGTGAAATCGGAGGAAATGATTTCCATTTTTAACCCAAAATTTAAACATACATTTAAAAATTTTTAATTTTTAAATTTAAAAATGTAACCAAAAATTTTAACCAAACATCTAAACATGTGTAAATTTAAACAGGGTCACTAACAAATCTTTAAGTGTTACTACACAACAGGGCCATAAAAACCCACCCTTTTGTTGCCAGGCACAACAGATAGGTCGTGCTGCCAAAGGACTTCCTTCTTCTTTTCTTCTTGTTGTTGCATTATTGCTGTTACTTTGAATGTTGTTGCCTTAGGAACTTAAATTAGGTCTCACTACCTTGAGGCCGTTTTCATACTTTTTGCAAGTCTTTTCTGCCCTGCCAGGGAGAGCTACTCACATTCCCATGTGGGGGCCCAGCCTTTGGTCTCACTCTGTTGGAGCAGGCCCCTGCAGCCAGGGACGTGCTAAGGTCTGAGCAAAAGCATGGTGACAGCATCCCAGGGAGGCCCAGGCTGGGGGCAGTGTGGCACAGGCTCAAAGGTACTGGCCTGAGATCAGTCATGGGGCCATACCACACCTCGCTGGATGAGGCAGGTGAGCTCTCTGTGCCTCACTTACCGCATCTGTCAAACGTGAATGCCCGTAGCACCTACCTCAGACGGTGCCGTGAGCAAGAAAGCAGCAGTGCCTGACCCATAGTGCGCTCTCTTCTCTAAGCAGCATCAGGATGATGGGGATGCTGTTGCAAACTTAGGGATACAACTGAGGGGCTGGTGCCGCCCTCGTGTAGCGCTGTGTATGAGCTGAGAGCTCCAGGAGGTGGGTGCTTCTGTGAATGAGGAGAGAGAAGATCATTGGTTCTCCATATTTATTTAATGAGTGGCTAGAATTTGATCTCCAAACATCCACACTAAATTCAGCTTCTCCAGCTGCCTTGCTGTTCTAGAAAGAAATGTAATGAATCCTTTAAGTTCACCTAGAGAGTTAGAGATGCAAAAGAAGATCCAATAGTCCCTAATTCTGGGTCTAGAGGAAGTTTCTGGAAAGGCTTTTGGGAACTGCCAGCTGAGGGTGAGAAGGGGCACGTCTAGGGAAGAGACAGTGAGGTGCGTCTCCAAGGGTGATTGAGGGCGCGAGGGCATCCTAGGGGTACAGTCAGGAAGGTACCTGTAGACTGAGAGAAGAGGAAGTGACTGAAATGCAGATCCTGGGGAGCACACGTCCATGCCGGATAAAGGCAGGCACGGGAGGAAGGTGCACTGAGAAAGGCCCTCGCACCAGGCCAGGCAGTTTGCGCCCAAGCGGACTGCGTGTCTGATGAGCCAGTCCAACTTGCCCATTCCCCAGACAGGGATGCTGAGGCCCAGAGAGGGCCGGGGTTACGTGGGCTCTGCCTCACCTCTGCAGCCCGCCCTTCAGAAGCGCCCACAGCTTCCGCACCATTTGTCCCAGCAAGGCACATTCACAGCACACGCACTTGCTTTATCCTTTTCCCCTAGAGACCTCCTGGTGCAGAGGTGGAGGGCTCAGGAGCCTTGGTCCATGGGGAAGGCCTGGGCACTACTGGACTGGGGCCTACTGCCCAGGTTATCAAGAAGCCCAGGTGGGAGCTGCCCCAGGAAAGCTGGTTCAGTCATGCCAAACTCGTGGGGCCTCTGACATCACAGCACCAGACCACTCTCTTCCCTGAGAGGAAGGGTTAAGAACTCAGGATCACCCAGAGGCTGCTGGAAGGAGCCCCAGGACAAACCAGCAAAGCCTCTAACCCCAACCTGAAGGCCCTTCCTGGCTTTTTGGCACTGGCCTCCACTTTCTCTTCAAAGCCTCTTTCCTGTTTCCAATTTCTTCAAGTTGCACTTCCACTCCTGGCCCCACCCACATTGTGCCCAGAGGCCGCCACTGCTCCTCCAATCCTGCAGAGCAATCTCGTGCGCCCAGTGCCCTTCCTGGCCTTCGCTTTGAGCTCCACACAGGAGAGTGTGGCCATTCCCTGCCAAGCCACCCAGCTTCACAGGCGTTATCGAGTGTCTCCTGGGTGCCAGGCTGTGCTGGACCTGAGGACATCCGTATGATCAGGACTCCAGGTCTGACCTTGTGGAATTGACAGCCAAAAGAGGGGTCCACCTCCAGTCCCCAGCATTCTCGGGGCCAGTATATGGGGGCCGCTCTAGCCAGAGACCCCCCCCCTCCCGCAAGACATCAAGGACAAGTAGGGATCTTCATGGACTGTCCCCTGTTTCGGAGCCTCCCCCGTAGATTCTGCTCTCACCAGTGCAAGCACCTGGGGGTGACTGAGCTGCAGGTTCACTGCAGCCCTTCCCCAGGGCAGCGGCCGTTGGAGCTCAGTCATCCGTTTCTCCTATCTGCTTCCACCATCAAGAAACACAACTTCACACAAACGAGTATGTTCTCGGGAGATTTCCTCTAGGTTTTATGCAAGAAAACGACTTGGTGTGTGCACCCCACAAATGTGCAAGAATGTTATCAGTGCAGCATGTACTGTGTGCTTCACAGAACTGCTGTGCTTTCGATGAATTAATTACATTCCAGTAATTAAAAATTGCTAATAAGTTACTGAGCTGAGAAAGTCTCGCACCGCGTGGATTTCACTTATGGAAACAAGCCGCAGCCTCTGAGGCCCTCGCACTGTTTCCTGCCCTTTCCTGACACCCCTCCCTCATATGTCCAACCCCTCCTCGGTCACCTCGGCCAGCTCTGGGTGTCTCCTCCTATCCCAGCCTCCCTCTAGGCACCAGTTCATGTTCCCCCTCCTCCCTTCTCTCCCACTCACCCAAGATGCTCCCCGCACTGGGTGGGTGCCTCCACTGCCCCAGCTCCCCCACACTCTGCCTGGCAGGGTCCACACCGACTCCCATCCCCATTAAGATCAGCATGTCCTAGACACCATGTCCAGATGGCACTTTCCAGGCCTGCTCTTACTGCATCCATCCCACAGTGGCATCAGTGTTCAGGTGGCCCCAACTCTTGCTCCTGCCATTCCCAGCAGGCTCCTGCCCCCCACACTAGCTTTCCACATGTGGGTTCTCTCTGCGCCCCCCCTCAGTGCTCTCCTCTTTCCTTTTCACCTCCTCACTGTTCTTGCCATGCCTCCCATGCCATTAAAACCCAACTGTATCTTCACCCCTGATCTCTCCTCCACATTTCACCTCCAGTTCAGTGCGTCCTGAATGAACTCCCCACCCCTCTCTGCTCCCTCCGTCCCTGACATTCCCATTCCTCACAGAGCATCTCTCTCAGTGATAGCAACAACCTCTTCACTTTCCAGGGGAATGGACCCCAAGAGACTGCTGCCTCCTTGCAGCTGAATCCCCACACCATAAAACCCCGCCAAGCTTACTTCTTTATAATTTCTCTTTTTACGTTGTTTATTTATTTTGAGAGAGAGGGAGTGGGGGAGGGGCAGAGAGAGAGGCAGAGAAAGAATCCCAACCAGGCTCCACACTATCATCACAGAGCCTGACGCAGGGCTTAATCCCACAAACTGCGAGATCGTGACCCGAGCTGAGATCAGGAGTCAGGTGTTTAACCAACTGAGCCACGCAGGTGCCCCAACTTCTCTATAATTTCTTAGCTCTGCCCCTTAGTCTCTACCTCTTCTGCTGCCACACATACCTATCCCCACCCGCACAACCTCTGGGATCCCCTAGCTGTTCTCCCAGCTCCTAGCCACCTCCTCCTTCTTGCCCACCTTCTATATGGTTTTAAAAGCGAGCTTTCCAAGAGGTGACTTTGACCATGGCCCTCCCCTACCTTCACCTTTCCATCCATTCATTTAGCAAACATACACCCCTTGTGAGTAAGGTGTATTCCAGGCCCTGGGGATACAGTAGTGCACAAAATGCACATGATTCCTTCCCTGATGGCACAAGTGGTCTCTTGTCCTAAGAGATGAAGAGTTTCAAGCCATAACAAGTGCTCTGGAGGAGAATAAAGCAGGCACAGGGGTTGGTGAGAGCTTCTAATATGAGAAGAGACAGCTGAGCAGATCCCTGAAGGAAATTGGGAGGTTAGGGAGTGAGCTGTTTGAAAATCTGGGGGAAGAGGTGGCCAGTGCAAAGACCCTGAGGCGAGAGCTCACCCAGCATCTTTGGGGATCAACAAGGAGGCCAGGGTAACTGGAGCAGAGTGAGGAAGGCGAGAGAGATCTAAGTGGAAGTCAAAGGAGCCTCGTTGGCCATTGGAAGCCTAAGCTCTTAACCGCTGTTCTCTTGTTTCCTTTCTCATTATTTTGCCATATCCACTAGTGGGTGGCCTGGAGGGCACCGTCCTGTTCACCACCACCCTGGAAAGCTGTGTGGTTTGTGCTGTGGCTGGAAGAGACAACCTGCCCAGGGGCTGCCAAACATCTCCAAGTTCCTTCTTTACCTGAGTTAAACCCACGGGGCCTGGGGATTTCCTGTGAGCCCCAAGCTGACCAAGGTGCCATCAGAACTTCTTCCAAGAGTAGAGGCCTCCCTCTCTTGTAACTTCTTGTCAGCCTGCCCATCTTCCCACTCTACTGAGTATCCTTTGAGTGAGGAAATATGATTTATACTTTTAGCCCTAGCACTTGGAGATGTTCCATTCATTTTTTTTTGGATGAACACACAAATTGATGATTATGTGTTAAATAGGATATATGCAATCCCTTAGAGGTCCCCAAGTGAGAGAATGGGAAGCCCCATTAGAGGCCTGTGCCGTATGCATCAGAGGGTCCCAGCAAAGGAAAAGCTGGATTTATTTACATGCCCAAAGACAGGTTGGATTCTCTCTGGTGGGGGGTGGAGCATCAAGAGTATTGAAGGACCACAAGGAAAGAAGGGCACAGAAGGAGGCAGAGGAGGGGGTGACATGGAACCTCCTGTTCCCCCAAGCTTCTCTCCAGCAGGCTGCTTGGGGAAGGCCTTGCATAGAGAGAAGAGGTGCCTTTGGCTCTCTAGCTGCTTAGAACCACGTAATGGAGCCCATGGCCAACACTGGGGAGGCTCTGGATGATGATCAGGAGTCAAATGTTTAATTACTGGAGCAAGAAGAAGTTGATTTGGGACTTCTTTAAGGGTCTCGCCTATTGTGCCTTCAATTAAGATCAAGACCCTGTGTAGCAGCCGCTAAATGACACTGCATATTGAATCTCTGTGCTCAAGCAGTTTATCTAATTATCTGTGTGACAAACTCAGCAGCTGTCACACCAGCCACAACTCAAATATGTTGACTCTGGGCCCCCCGGCTGCAAGTGTTTTCTGCTTACTAACAGGCTGAAGGGAAGGGCTTATGCGCTCTTCTGTGCATGTGGAATCCCTTTCAGGTTCTTCTCTTGCCTGATGATGGAAGTTGCTGAGGGAGCCATTGCTGGGGAGGATGGTGTAGGAGTTGAGCAGAGGCCTGGGGTCAGTCCCTCTCAGTTCTCAACCCTCCCTGCCTCCCCCCTAGCCCCTGCTGCTGTCATGCACGTCCAGCCTCTCTGCCTGCTCTTCTGAAGAGGGAGGCATTGGCCCAAATCGGACCATTTTTTTTCTCCACAGAGAGGGAAGAGCATTTACCATTGTATCACATTAACTGAAATAAATCAAGGGGTTGGGGGGCAGGTGCACACAGTGACCCAGGAAGAGGTAGGTGACTGCTGATCTCCATCAGCACAGAGTATGTGCATGAATGCAACCACTTAGAGGTCCCCAAGTGAGAGAATGGGAATCATGTCACTGAATGCATGCCCACACCAATGACCCAACACTCCTGTGGAGTTGAGTCCTCAGCCAGGAGAGCCAAGGGATGGAGCTACAGAAAGCTGAGGCTCAGCCCTCTGCCACATCCTGGGGCTGGGGAGCCACCCATGGTTCCCAACGCGGGTGGACTGGTGCCCAGCCCTTTGCCAGATGTCACGGGAGAGCCATGTCTAGAACACTAATGAGGGTAGCTAGTGAAGGAAGACAGAGTTTCGCAATGACAGGTTTGGGCACCTCTGTCCTGGTAAGTCCTGTCCTGTGCCTCTCTTCTTCTCATGTTCTCTTCTGCTTTGAAGCATTTTGATTGCTCATTAATGAAGGTAATCACAATGAAACTACTTTGGAAAAGCCTTTCTAAATGAAACTAGTAAAATTGCTTTGCTTGCGGGAAATTAAAATCACCAGACACGATGAACTCTGCCCACTTATTAGAAGCAGGGGGTCAGAATGGTGCCTTTCTCTTTGTAGCTGAAGGAGGGGTGCATCCAGTGACCTGGGAGGCACATCTGTCTACTTGTCTTCCTTAAGGAACTTCTGTTTCCTCCTCTACTGCTTGTCTTTTAGTCCATTCCCACCCATTTTAAAAAATTTATTTAGTGCTTATTTATTTTTGAGAAAGAGAGGACAGAGCATGAGTGGTGGAGAGGCCAAGAGACAGGGAGACACAGAATCCGAAGCAGGCTCCAGGCTCTGAGCTGTCAGCACAGAGCCTGATGTGGGGCTCAAACCCACAAACCATGAGGTCATGATATGAGCTGAAGTCAGACGCTCAACCAACGAGACACCCAGGCACCCCATTCCCACCCATTTTGATTGCAGAGGTGTGACCAGCAGACCTGGTCCCCAGTGGTCCAGCAAGTGCCTCTGTGAGCCCAAGCCTACCCACTCATTCTGCTGACCATGCTATGTGGCTCACCCAGTGATTCATGTTTCCATTGAAATATAACAAACCGAGGTCTTTTTCATGGGGTTTTACAAAGCACTTCACTTATACCCAGTTCTGTGTGCACCCTTGTAGCTGAGCCTGTCCCCTTCCGAGCCTATCCAGGGATTTCAGGAAGCCTAAATGAGAGGCACATGGGGGAAGGTATGGTGTGTCTGGTAGCTGAATCTTTCCTGATGGGAGTGGTGATCAGGAAAACGGGACTGAGGAAGAGGTCTGCGTAAAGCTGTAGAAGAAGGAATACACCAGAGTGAGGAAAAGAATTGAAAGGGGACATGCCAGGACATGGGTCAGCAGCGGGCACAGTAGCCAGAAGGATCAGCAACACATCGTCCCAGTTACATGCAGAGTTTGTTAGTTGTCCTTTCCACTCAAAACTCCAGACTTTCAAGGGAGTCTCTCTCTCAACTGTTTAGCCACAAGTGCTGGTTACAGGGAAGTGGTGACCAGCCCCCAGTCCCCCAGTGCCGACACTTTGCAGCAATGACTGTGAACAACCTGGGCAGTCTTTCCAAAGCTGAGGCAAGAGGGAAGGGAGGTGAAGCTGGACAGACTTGCCTGAACAAGAACGAAAGAGAACACAGGAGAGGAATAGCTCTCTCAGGATGCAAGGAAAGGGAAATTATTACAAAAAACAAAACAAAAGCCCAGGAGACAGCAACTGTGTTCTCTCAATTCAAGAAAACATGAACCCTGAAATGGGATGAAAAATGGGATTATAAATTGGCTGAGCCGCAGCCAAAAATGAAATGGAAGCTGGAGGAGGTAAGGAAAGACTATATGGCATCTAGAATGCTGGAGCTGAAGCGCCCCTATGTTTCATGCAGTGAAGGGGAGGATTAACAATGCAGAAATCAAACAGTTGTTCCCCACAGGGAGAGCACAAACTTGAAAACCTCTCTCAGAATGCATAGAAAAAGGAAAGAAAAAAGTAAAGAATAATAATAATAATGTGAGAAAAGATGTCCTACCTAGATAGGTAGGACAGGGATAAAAGTTTAGCTCTTGGTCATCGGTCATCTTAAAGACCCCAGAGCAAATCAAAGGGACACAGTAAGTGAGGAAAGATTGTTTTTTAAATTGCCCTGAGCCGAAAGATTCCTAAAATAAGCCCAAATGAAACTGCTAAAATTTCAGGATTTCAAAAAATTTTTCAAAGATATTTGAAGTGATCAGGCAGAGAGAAAAAGCTGGTCTTCTATAAATGAAAAAAGAAAACCAACTGGTCTTAGGCTTTTCTGCAACATTAAGAAGCAAGAAGGCAATGGAGAACATCTGTAGAGTTATGGGGTGATAATTCTACACTCTTCAAATAATGATCTCTGTGTGGAAAGAACAGAAAGGATTCTCTGATGGGCAGAGGCTCAGATAACATACCACCATGTATTCTTGGCTGGAAAAAAACATACTGAAAGATGAATCCCCAATAATCTAGGGACAAATCAAATTTGGGAAAGAGGAAAGTCATGGTACTCACAGCCTAGAGGTGAGCTAGGGACTCCTCACATGAAAAGTTGTCTAAATGGTTGTTTCAAACATGGTTACCCAAAATGGCAAAGAGAAAAGAAGTTAAATGCAGCTAATTTCTTTGACTCCCTTGTGGGGACTTCAACAGATCCTGCATAATTCTTGCCTTAGTGTGTTAAAAAGCATACATCAGCCTAACTAGGAAATTTTCCATTAACTCCATCCTTCTTGCCTGGAACTAACCCAATGCTGGCCCCAAACAAGTGTCCTGGGTTGTTGCCAGCCACACCTGGGAGCCTTTGCTCCTCTGCCTTTGCTATTTTGTCCAGAGACTGTGGGTAGGATCAGCCTTGAGTGAGGTGACCTACCCTAAGATTGGGCCTCCCATGCCTTCATCTTGGTGGGTGAATGTGCCCCCTGCTTCCAGGAAGCTTGCTTGGGTTTGTAACTGGAATAGAAGAAAACTCCAACATGTTATAGGGCGTCCTCCTCGAGCAGCGATGCTCTTACTAATGGCACATGTCACTGTGCCAGTGATGTGGCCTGGACTGTTGATTCTGAGGTCCTGATCGAAATATGTGGTTGCTTGACAAGCAAGGACTGGATAAGAGCTGAGCCACGTTGACAGAAAAAGGCCAAGAAGGCAAAAGTTCTGCCTGTTGGTAGGTAGAAGTAGAGATTGGACCCCTAAGACAGGCGGGGCTACCATGATGTAGCCATGCACAGGAGCAAGGGAGAGGCAATCAGGGTGGGCTCATGATTATGGTGGCCACCATTCATTGAGTGCCTGCCAGTCTCCTAGCCCATACCAGATGCTTTATGGGCATTAACTCCTATAATTCTCTCAGTTGGCGTTTCACTCAGGGGCAAAGAGAGGCCAAATAACTTGCCCAGTTACCGAGCTGCTAAATGAGACCTGTGACCTGCCTTCCTCTGTCACTGTGAGCCAGTGGCCCCTCCCGCAGGTGGAAGGGCCTCTCTGGGGGGCAGAGGGCTTGATGTGAAGTTGGCAGTATGCGCGAGACTCAGCCAACAAGGTGTGGGGGAGGGCAGCAGCAGGTGGAAAGACTTAATTCAGCTTCACTGTTAGCGGCTGCGCTCCTTCCTCCTCTCCTCACACTCACCACATGCGACTACCAGACAATGCGTGTGTAAAAGTGATCTTCCCCTAAAAGGAAAAGGATAGAATGTCGCTTTCCCACAGACATCAAAGACTGTCACGGCCAGTCCTTTTAATGAAGTGAATCATATTCACACACATTCAGTCTGTAAACCCCAGTGACCGGCACCACGTGGATGTGGGAGGTGACCGCCCCACAAAGGGAGTGCCCACTCCCCGCCAAGGGACAGGCGGGGACAGGCAACCTGCCATGCTTCCTGATTGCTCCATTCTGTGTCTCTACCTCCGTCTCTGTTCCTTCTTACTGGTGTCCCCACCCCATCCCCTGCTGCATTTTAGCTGCACAAAGACCTTATTTACACGCCAGGCTTGTCTCAAGAAACACTCCTCACAATTTTAAAGGAACAAACGTTCCATTTTAAAAAGTCTTGTGGATCTCAGGGCAAAACCTTTGTGGGTTTCAGGAAGACCTAATGAAGAGAGGGATCTCTAAAAAAGGTGGACAAGGCCCACTGCAGGGAAATGGGGTTTCTCTCCTATGAGAAATGACAGCGGGAGAGCACACACTAATTTAGAGAAACAGTTAACAGGAAGCAAGACGCACCCTTGAACGAGTCTGTCTAGAAGGTTGGGGAAAAAATAACCCCCACGCAGGGGCACCTCCAGGCTTCCTTTGGGTATAGCTTCACAGGGACTCAGTTGGCTACAATTATAATTCAGTATTTGCAGCATTTATTGTGATGTTACGCATGTCACCCTTTTTCAGAGACCAGAGATCAGATGGGAACAGAGAATAGGGTAAGAACTCATGTTAAACACCCATGCTAGAGGCGCCTGGGTGGCTCAGTCAGTTAAGTGTCCGACTTCAGCTCAGGTCATGATCTCACAGTTTGTGAGTTCGAATCCCACCTCGGGCTCTGTGCTCACAGCTCACAGCCTGGAGCCTGCTTCGGATTCTGTGTCTCCCTCTCTCTGCCCCTCCCCTGCTCGTGCTCTGTCTCTCTCTGCCTCTCAGAAATAAACACTAAAAAAAAAAAAAGCCCATGCTACCTGCCAGGCCCAGTGCTGGGTACTGTATACATTGGATCCCATTCAGTCGTACGGCAGCCTTTCAGAACAAGGACTTTTATTATCCCAACTTGGCAGAAGTGGACACCAAGATCAGAGAGGTTTAGCGACTTGCCCAGGAACAAGGAGGGGAGAGCTGTCACTCATATTCACGCCTGTCTTATTTAACATGTGCTCTTTGCTTCTCCTGCTCTGTTACATCTCTCGTGTGTATCATGATTTGTGTAATTAACAGACGAAAGCAAGCCTTGGAAATCATCTGATTGTGAAAGCGCTCCATGATTGTTGTTCAGCAACCTGGCAGATTGTGTCTGTGTTCACATTTCTTTTATGAAGGCAGCTTTTTTGTACGTGCAGCTGATGGTCACCTTGCTTTTGGCCACTCTTGCCTCAACAAAAGAATGGTGATGTTTTCTGGAAACCTTTATTCTTTTGTTGCCTTTGCTCATTCTATGCCACGCCTTCTAGGTAAAAAAGGCGAGAGACCTCACAGTAAGCAGCACCTGGTCTCCGTCTTTGTCGGGCTTGGCTGGGAACTGTGTGTGGCTCACCTCAGAGGAGCCAGGGGACAGCTAGCCTCACCCCGTGACCGGTTGGGTTCTGGGGGGTCTGGGAGCCTGTGGGGCAGCCCAAGAGGGGAGCCCTAGAGAAAGAGCTCAGACTGGTGTGATCGGGGACAGGGCCTCTCAGTCAGGAACCCGTGAGCCAACACCAAGGTATGTCCTGAACTTCCCTCTACCTGTTTGTTCACATTCCCAGGGCAAGTAAAGTGGAGGTCCTGTCCTCAGCATTTTGTGCGTCAGGGTTATGTTTCAGGATTTGTTAGAAAAACCTGGGATTCTTATGTCTGGGCTATTCATAACTTGGCCAGTTTTAACAGAGCCTTTCATTTATTCGAGAAATACCACTGAGCACCTACTGTGTGCCAGTCTTATTTCAGGGGCTGGGGATTCAAGAAGAGTGTGATGTGGTCCCTACCCTTGGGAAGCTCATAAAGAGCTTGTAAGGAGAGGGAGCATGTAAACCAGGGTAATGAGTCCATTACAGAAGGAACCAGGGAGGCCTCCTGGGGGAGGTACCATCCTGGCTGAGTATTAAATGATAAGTAGAATGGGTTAGACAAAGAGTAAGGGGAAGGGCCTTCTGGGCCAAGGGTTAAGGTATGAATCCAAAATGGGAAGCTCAAGCCAACAACTGCTTTGCCCAGCATGGAGCTTGAGGCAGGGAAATTCAGCAAGAGCTGAGTTTGAGAAGGACCTTTGGCCAAACCAGGGCTAGACCTCGAAAGTCAGGTTATGGAGCACAGGCTCTGTCCTGCGGGCAGGGCTCTAGGGTTTGCAACAGTCTGGCTGGTCTTTAGAAAGATCACACAGTGTCGCCAGCGTGGGAGTGGCTAGTGGTGGTGTAACCCTGGAGTCAGGGAGCCCAACAAGGAAGTGTTCCAGGCATTCAGCAGAGAGATATGGAAGCCAGAACTAGGGGAGTGGACAAAGTTGAGAACTATTCAGGAAGAGTAAATTTGACAGGACAAGGGACTGACTGGGAAGGAGGAAAGGGAGGAGATTGGGGTCAGGAGATGTCCAGGCTCCTGGTCTGGATGGATATGGGTGCCTTTCTCACTGAGGTGGAGACCCAGGAATGAGAGTCTAGAGGTTGGTGGGAAAAGTTAGCATTTGCCCTCGATTTTAGAGGTGAGGGTCCGAGGCTCTGTAGGACATCTGGTAGAGAGGAGTTAGCTTTGTCTAAAGAGCCTATACCTCTAGACCCCAGACATTCCTACCTAAAGAGGTTTTCAAATACTTTGGTTTGGCAACTCAGCCTTGCCTCCTACCCCTGTTGTATGAGTAAGGGTTCTCCAGAAAAGCAGAACCAGTAGGGGAAGGGGGCGTGTATTCTGTGTAAGGAGATTTATTATAAGGATTGGCTCACGTGATAATGTTGGCTAGGAAGTCCTAAATCTGCAGGTAGGCCAGCAGGCTGGAGACCCAGAAGGGACCAATGTTTCTGTTTGAGTCTGGAGACCATCTACTGGAGAATTCTTAGTTGAGGGAGGATTGGTTTTTTTGTTCTATTCAGACCTGAAACTGCCCAGATGAGGCCCACCCGTATCCTGGAAGGCAATCTGCTTTATTCTGAGTCCACCCACTTAGATGTTAATTGCATCTAAAACACTATCACATAAAACACCCAGAATAATATTTGAGCATATATCTAGGCACTGGTGGCCTAGCAGGTTGACACCTCCTTAACCCAGGATTGCTCTGAATGCCTTGCTTAGTCCTTGGCCAGGCCCCGTCTAACTCCGCTTTGTCAGGGGGCTCCCACTCCTACCCCATCTAGAGGGCAGGATGCTGACCCAGAAGGAAAGTGCTTGGATGTCCAGTTGGATGGAGGTGTGCATCCTTCACACCGGGGTTCGTTCAGTCTGTGTCCCTGGGCTGTATGTGGGGGGAGGGGGGCTCTTGACATCATCACCCCTGCCTGCCCTGAATCGCAAACCACCAAACCCGATCCCCCACCTAGCACCCAGGAGTTACACAGGAGGGTGGGAGGAGCAACTCCTGACCCCAGAAACCCCCACCCACCTCACCCAGCAGCCTTAGAGGTGGCTTTCTGCCAATGGCTGTTTTCCAGTAAAGTTGTTTTCTTCCTCAAGCCTAATAGTTTAAACAGTAACTGCTTGAAATTATACTTAAACACTCAAATGATAGAAGATGCAAACTGGAGGGGGAAAAGATCAAAGCAGAACCAAGACATGAGATTACTCAGGACACAAGAAAGATACACAAATGGCAGGAGATGGTGGCAGGGCACAGAGGCTGCTGATTAGATCCTAAGGCAGCTCCGTTCCTAGGAAACCTTTGTCTGGGAGCTGCACGCTTCCAGCGGTTCAGAGAGACAGGAATCGGAGTATTTGATCAGCAGCCTTGGCTGACTAGAGCGTGGGGGAGAGAGAACAGGACACGTGTGGTTCCTCCTGGAAATTGGTAACAGAGACTCCAGCAGGAGACCTGCCTCCTAATAAGGCAGAGGCCAATTAACAGAGCAAATGTTTGAGGTGTCCCCGCCAAGGGATGTGATGTCTAGTCTTCTCCCAGAGCCCCCAGGCGCTGGTCATTCAGACAGGCAGGTACAATGACTTAAGTTAATTGCAGAAAAGCTCCTTCCAGGGAAGTGGGCACTGGCTTGTCATTTAAAGGGACCAAGGTTTGCTTTTGACAAGTATCCGTCCCAAGAAAGGACATGTCCTCTCTGCTTCCCACCCCTCTGCTGGTGGGGTTTTTCCCAGGGTACCTCAGAGCCAAAGGGCAAGTCTGGGAATCTGAGGACCCAGGAGAATTTTGGCAGGAGGAGCTGTATCGGTCAAGCCTCGTCCACGGTCCAGAAGAAGGTGGCTCTTTTTCCCTTCCATGGTGTCTGCTGAGCCAAACTAGGAGCCTGCAGGACCCGGAATCCAGGGCTGATTAGGAAGGAATATAGGACTCGGACCACAAGAGAGGCTGTGACTGGGGGCCATGGGAAGCCCAGGGTAGGGCAAAGTCAAGGTGAGCTGGGCTTGCTCCGATGGGAGGAGGTGGTCGCACTAACAGTAAGGGTCGGTTTTTTTGAAGGGGGCAGAGGGTAATGTGTCAGCACAGCCCATGTGGGGCTCCCTCAGCCTCATCTAGTGGGAACAGGAGTGGGGAAAGCTGACTGCATATCCAACTGCATACACCCCAGTCTCCTTCCTGCTGCCCCCTCCCTGCTGCTCTCCTCCCCCCATCCCCTTCCCTGTCCACTATTCCCAGGACGCCTGCCTGGAGTGTGCCTGCAAGTATCTGAAACAAGTGGCTGGAAAGGAACATGTTTCTCAGTGAACGGGGAGTGGCACACCCCACTAGTTTTGCTTTATTTTTTTAAGTTTATTTATTTATTTTGAAAGAGACAGAGACAGCACCAGTAGGGGAGGGGCAGAGAGAGAGAGAAAGACAGAGGATCCCAAGTGCTAACAGCACAGAGCCTGTCATGGGGCTCGAACTCAAGAACCATGAGATTATGACCTGAGCGGAAAGCAAGAGTCAGACGCTTAACAGACTGAGCCATTCAGGCGCCCCTAGTTTTGACTTTTTAACTACTTAACCAGTTTCTCTAATGTTAGACTTGGTTGAAATAGTAATTGTCCGTGGTGCCCTGGGCATCGTCCCTGGTGTGAGGCAGGGGACAGAACCCCCTCCGCTCCGACTCTTCAAGGCTGTGTGAACCGTGTCCATTCTCTTAGCTTGCGAGGTTGTCCTGGGTTACGGGAATCGCTCTCCCGGCTGTTTCACTCACAAGTCTGGATCTTGAATTCAATGACTGACTCACAAAGAGCTAGTTCTGTGTTCTTGCCTCCCATTTAAAGTGGGAGGAGGAGGGGGTGATGAGAACTAGCAGTCCTCGGGCAGTAGGAGGGAACTCTTCCTCCGTCCATGAGGAGGAGGCCGAGGCCCCAGAAGCGCCTTGGTTGTGCGGTGAGAGCAAACTCTCAGTGACCCACTAAGGGTAGACTTCTCCCTCATGCTACCGTCCAGTGTGGGTCCGTAGCCCCTCAGCTCAGTGGCTCACATACACCCACTTTGCCACTTGGACACTGCTCTTCACCACCATCGCTGATGGGGAGGGGTGGTGAGCGAGTACCCCTGTGCTGTGCTGTGCGGTGCTCTACGGTTCCCAATCACACATCCGTCAAAGTCACACATAAGGTCACGTCCACAAACAGACATGCGTGCTTCATTAAAACACGTTTTCCATCAAGGTCCTTCTCTCAGGCTAAGAAAAATTCCCATGGGGACGCCTGGGTGGCTCGGTTGGCTGGGCCTCAAACTCCTGATTTTGGCTCGCGTCATGATCTCTCGGTCTGTGAAGTTCGAACCCTACATCAAGCTCGGCACCGATGATGCGGAGTCTACTTGGGATTCTCTCCATCCCTCTCTCTCTGCCCCTCTCCTGCTCGCTTTCTCTGTCTCTCAAAATAAGTAAATAAACTATTTTTAAAAAAGAAAAGAAAAATTCCTATGGAGTCTGGAAGTCCCGAAAACAGACTCTAAGAGCTAGTGAGTTTAAGGCTAAAATTCCACATCTCTCTCTGTACTTCAGAAGAAAACCATCTCCTTTCATATCATTTCAGTACCTCCTGGTTATCATATCTACATTTAACTTTTTGCCTACCAGGTATCCTGTATACGCAAACAGGAATGAAGAAGTCACACAAAGAAGCAGTTCTTTTAAAGTTTCCATCAGAGCAATTTGAAATTTTTAGCGTAACAAAAGCAGTTATGTCAATCATACACAGATTGCTTCCTAACAACCCTATTTTGCATCCTGAGGCCTCCAAGTGTTTAAGAATATCCACAGAATTAATATTTTATGGACAAGACTAAAAAGACTGCATTGGTTTCCAAGGTTTCTGCGCTGGGCCTGGGTATGGGCCTGGTTCCACAAGTGTGAGTGTGCAGAAGCCTGTGTTGTCCCCTTGGCACAACAGTAATCCATTAGTTGGGAGATGATAGGTAACATCATCCCTGCAGTGAACTGTAGGGACCAGGGCTGCCTTGCTCATTGCAGTAGCCTGGGCTTCATGTGGAGTAAGAATGCAATAAACACTTGCTTAGGAGAGGGAGGGAGAGCAGGGAAAGGACTGGATGTAAGCAAGCCTGGTTGTCACCTGGGTCCGCAGAACAGAAAGCAGTCGACGATGCAGAGCCCAGAAGGGACGGAGAAGACCCTAAGGGGTGGGCTTGGCTCTGTTGCTCACATGCAGCATCCCCTCAGCAGGAGGTGCCCGGGTGTCATGGAAGTATTCCCCATCTATGTTCAGCTCTTCCTCCAAGATGGGGCTCTGTGAGTCTCCGCGATTGCCTGCACAGAGGTGTGCCCGCATGCAGGGCTGACCCACAAGCACATTCCAAAGAAAGGAAGCCACCTGTTGAAAACCGCCTTTTTCTTCATTTTTTTAATTAGAAAAGATGACGTACCGACAGAAGGGAATACAAAATGTATATGTGCAGTGAGAAGAATAACCATTAAGAGAAGAACCATGTTTTAGGAATTGGGCCATGCTTTAGAAACACTCTCTTCCTCCTGCCCTGGAGGTGACCACTGTCTGCTCTGACTTCTCCAATCATTATGTTCTGGCTTTTCTTTATAGTTGTCTCACCTAAATACATGTTGAAACATGGTTGATTTTTTTCCCTAGTTTTGAAAGTCATATTAAACGGAATTGTGCCGGTAGATGTTCTTTTCTGATTCGCTGCTTTCATATTCGGGAGACTCATCCATAGAGAGTATAACTGTAGCTTGTTGGTTTGTGTTGCCGAAAATCCCCTTGTGTGAATATACCACACTGTATCCGTTCTACTTCTGACTGCCAGCATCAGTTCCCATTTGGGGCTATTCCAAGTGATGCCGCTAGAATCATTTTCCTAGATGTCTTCTGCTGTACACATGCAACTGTTTCTCTGGTTTATGTCCCTGGGCAGCGTGCCGCTTTAGCCTTAATCGATATCAGCATACTATTTTCCAAAATTGTCGGCCAGTTTACCCTGAAAGTAGCAGTGTATTAGAGCTCCTGCAGTTCGCATTAGTAATACTTTTTTAAATGGTTAGTGGATTTTGCTCCTTTTGGTTTATTTATTTATTTTTAAGTTTATTTATTTTGAGAGAGAGACAGTGAGCACACAAGCTGGGGAGGGGCAGAGAGAGGGAGAGAGAGAGAATCCCAAGCAGGCTCCACACTGCCAGTACAGAGCCCAGCATGGGGCTCAACCCCACAAACCATGAGATTATGACCTGAACTGAAGTCAAGAATTGGAGGCTTAACTGACTGAGCCACCCAGGTGCCTCAATTTTGCTCCCTTTTAAAGAAAATCTTCCCTGCTTCCAAAGCCCAACATTATTCTACATCATCTTCTACTCTACAGTGTTGCTTTTCACATTGGATTTTCTTTAACATAATAGCTTTTTTGAGGTATCACTCACATACCATTCAGTTCACCCATCTAAAATGTACAATTCAAGTCTTTTAGTACATCCAGAGAGTTTTGCCACCACCATGATAAACAATTTTAAAACCTCTTCTTTACCTACAAAAAGAAACCCTGCACACATTAACAGACAATTCCTCATTCATTTGTCATCCCCAACTACAGCCCCACAGCCCTACAGCCCTAGCGAACACTAATTTACCTTCTGTTCCTATACATTTGCCTATACTAGACATTTCAGGCAATATGGAGTCTTTTGTGATTGACTTCTTTCACTTACCATAATGTTTTCAAGATTCATCCATGTTTAGCATATATCAGTACCCCATTCTTATTTACAAAATAAGACTGTTTTGCATAGACGTACCAAATTTTATCCATTCATCAGTTGAGGGACATTTCAGCCAAAATTTCCACTTTGGGCTGTTATGAATATGGTGCTATAAACATTTGTGTACAAGTTTTTGTGTGGATATATATCATCATTTCTCTTAGCTATTTATATAGGAGTAGTGTTGCTGAGTCATATGTTAACTCTGTGTTCAACCTTTTGAGGAACTGTTTTCCAAAGCGGTGTACCATTTTACATTCCCACTAGCAGTATATGAGGGTTACAACTTCTCCATATCTTTGCCAGCAGTTGTTATTATCTGTCTTTTTAATTAGTCATCCAGACAGATATAAAAAAGTATCTCATATGGTTTTGATTTATTTACATTTCCTAGGTGGATAATGATGTTGAGTGAACATCTTCTCACGTGATTATTGGTCATTTGTATATCTTCTTCTGAAAACTATTTGTCACCTTTACCCATTTTTTAATTGGACAATTTGTCTTCTTCTCATTGAGTTGTAAGAGCTCATTATATATTCTGAACACAAGTCTCTTATGTATACACTTTGCAAATATTTTCTGCCATTCTATGGGTTCTCTTCACTCTATGTTATACTTTAAAAAGCACAAAAGTTTTAATTTTGATGAAGCACAATGTATCTGTTTTTTCATTTGTCACTTGTGTTTTTGGTGTCATATTTAAGAAGGCTTTACCTAGCCTGAGATCACAAAGATTACTCCTATTTTTTTTCCTAAGAGACTTATAGTTTTAGCATTTACATTTAGATCTTACATACACTTAAATCATTGAGTTAAATTTTTGCATATGATGTGATAGAAGGCCCCAGTGTCCTGCTTTTACATGTGAATATCCAGTTGTCCCAGCACCATTTATTTTAAAGACTACTCTTTCCCCCTTTGAATTATTTTGGCACACCTGTTGAAAATAAATTAACCATAATTGTAAAGGTTTATTGCTAAACTCTCAATCCTACTCCATCGATCTATATGTCTATCCATATGCTGGTACCACACTTTCTTGATTAGTGTATCATTGTAACAAGTTTTGCCCTCAGGAAATGTGTCCTCCAACTTTGTGGATCCTCTGCAGCACTGTTTAGGCTCTTCTCTGTCCTGTTTCCATATGGATTTTTGGATCAGCTTGTTAATTTCTGCAAAGCAGCCAGCTGAGATTCTGATAGGCATTGCTTTGACTAAATAGATTACTTTGGGAAGTGTTGCTATCTAAACAGTATTAAGTCCTCTGATCCATGACCATGGGATGTCCTTCCATTTATTTTGGCCTTCTTTCATTTCTTTGAACATTTTTTTTATAGTTTTGGCAGTATAACTTTTACGCTTCTTTGGTTAAATTCATCCCTAAATGTTTCATTTATTTTGAATTTGTTGTAAGTGGAATTGTTTTCATATTTTCATTTCCAGGATGCTTATTGCCAAGGTATAGAAATATAATTAATTTTTATACCCTGAACTTGTACCTTTCAACCTTGCTAAATTCATTTCTTAGTTCTAATATAGCTTTTTGTATTAGATAATTTATGATTATATAAAGATAATGCAGGTATAAGTAGAGATGGATTTACTTCTTCCTTAATCTGAATGCCTTATATTTCATTTTCTTACCTAACTGCCCTTGCCAGAACCTCCAGTACAGTGACAAAAACAGACATACTTGTCTTGTTCCTGATCTCAGGGGAAAGCATTCATTCAGTCTTCTACCACTAATATGATGTTAGCCCTGAGTTATCCATAGATGCCCTTTATCCGGTTGAGAAGCTCTCTTCTACTTTGTTTTGTGTATTTATCAAAAGGGAATGTTACATTTTATCAACTACTTTTTCTGCAACTGTTGAGATGATCATATGGTTTTTGGGTATTTTTTTTTTTTTTGAGAGAGAGAGAGAACACAAGAGAAAAAGAGAGCGCTCGTGCTGAGGAAGGCCAGAAAGAGACTCCTAAGCAGGCTCCATACTCAGCTCTGAGCCGTATGCAGGGCTCAGTCTCACCACTGTGAGATCATGACCTGACCTGAAATAAAGAGTCAGAAGCCTCACTGGCCGAGCCACCCAGGCACCCCTGTTTTTGTTGTTTTATTTTTTTTTTAATTTTTAATGTTTATTTATTTTTGAGTGAGAGACAGAGAGAGAGAGCTAGAGAGAGCATGAGAGGCAGAGGGGCAGATAGAGAAGGAGACACAGAATCCGAAGCAGGCTCCAGGCTCTGAGCTGTCAGCACAGAGCCTGATGTGGGGCTCAAACTCACAGAGTGCAAGATCATGACCTGAGCCGAAGTCAGAGGCTTAACTGACTGAGCCACCCAGGCGCCCCTGTTTTTGTTTTTTTATCTACTGATACTGTATATTACATTAATTGATATTCATATATTAAACCACTGTTAAATTCCTTGGTATGTGTGTGGTCATGATGTATAATCCCTACATGTTGCTGGATTTGATCTATTAATATTTTGTTGAAGTTTTTTTGTGTCTATTAATTATAAGAGATATTGGTCAATAATTTTGTTTTCTTGTGTCTAGTTTGGGTGTCAGGGTGACACTGGTTTCACACAATGAGTTGGAAAGTGTCTTCTCCTCTTCTTTTGTGTGAATGAGTTTATGAAGAATTCATATCAGTTCTTCTTAAATGTTGGTGGATTTCACCAGTGAATCCACGTGAACCTGGGCATTGCTTTGAGGGAATTTTTTTAAATAATCAAATATCTTGTATAGATTTTCTATTTCTCCTTAAGCTAGTTTTAGTAGTTTGTGTTTTTGTACAAATTTATCCAATCCATCAGAGTTACCTAGTTTGATGGCATACAGACGTTCATATTATTACCTCATTATTCTTTGTATTCAGTAGAGTCTGTAGAAGTGTCCCCTCTTTTATTCCTGTTTTTAGTAATTGGAGACTTCTGTATTATTTCTCATCAGTCTAGCTAAAAGTTTTGTCAGTTTTGTTGATTGTTTTTTAGGAAACAATTTTTGGTCTTGTTGATTTTCTCTATTTCTCTTCTTTTTTCCACTAATTTCTGCTTTCATCTTGACTCTTTCCTTCCCCACTTGCTTTAGGTTCCATTGGCTTTTCTTTTTCCACTGTGTTGAGCTAGAAGGTTAGGCTATTAATTTGAGATTCATTTCTCTTCCAACATGGACACTCACAGTTGTGAAGTCCTTCCCCTCTAAGCTCTCTGTTCGCTGCATCCACAAGTTTTGTTATGTTGTATCTTCATTTTCATTCATCTCAGAGTATTTTCTAGTTTTCCTCCGTGATTTCTTCTGTGACCTGTTGGTTATTCATGAGTGTGTTATTTAATTTTTACGTACCTGTGACTTTCCCAAATTTAATTTTTTATATCAATGTGTAATTACATTCTGTTGTGGTGGGAGAACATATATTATTTCAGTCATTTTAACTGTATTAAGCCTTTTTTATGGTCTAGAATGTGGTCTCCCCTAGAATGTCCATATCCACTTGAGAAAAATATGTATTCTGCTGGTTTGGGATGGAATGTTTTATAGAGCTCTCCTGGGTCTAATTGGTTTACAGTGTTGTCCACGTGTTCTATTTCTTTGTGTATCTTTTGCCTTATGGCTCCATGCATTATTAAAAGTGAATTTTGAAGCTACCAACTGTTATTGGTGAATTCCCCCTTAATTTCTGTCAGTTTTTGCTTCTTGTATTTGGGGGCTCTGTTGTTAGGTGCATATGTTTACAACTGTTAAAGCTTACAAATGAATTGATCCTTTTATCGTTATGAAATGTCCTTCTTTATCTCTAGTAACGTTTTTTTGTTTGAGTTTATTTTCTCTGATATTCGTATAACCACTTGTCTTTCTTATAGTTTCTTTTTCCATCCTTCTTCTTTCAACCTATTCATATATTTAATGCTAAAGAATGTCTCCTGTAGGCAACATATATTTGGATCTTGTTTTTTTCATACATTCTAACAAGTGCTGCTTTTGATTGAATTATTTAATCCATGACATCTAATATTATCATTTATATATATACATCTACCATTTTACTTTGTTTTCTGTATGTCTCATATCATTTTGTTCCTCTCTTCATCTCTTATTGCTTTCTTTTGCATTAAGTGAATATTCTAGTATAATATTTTAAGTTCTTTAATTAAATGTTACTATTTTTCTGTAGCTACTGTCGTACTGGTTGTTCTAGGGTTAACGGTATACATCTTAATTTATCTGAATATACTTGAGATTTATACTAAATTCTAGTAAGATACAGAAACATTACTCCTATATACCTCTATTTCTTCTTCCGATTTTTCTGTTATTGTTGTACATATTACTTCTATATATGCTACAAACCCAACAATACATTGTCATAATTATTACTTTATATAATTTTTTCATTTAAATAAACTGAGAGGGAAAAAAAGGAGAGCAAATATATATTCATAGAACTTGTTACATAAACCTTTTATTTGTCATTTCTCGTTCTCTTCATTGTTTGTATGGATTCAAGTTACCATTTAGTATTCTTACTCCTATAAAGTTTTACACCCACCTACCCCCCTTGTGCTATTGTTGTCAAATATATTAAATTTCTATGTGGTATAGGCCCAATGATACAATTATATACATGTTGTTTCATACAGTTGCTTTTAAAATCCACTAAGACCAGAAAGGAGAGGCAATATACATTTATACTGTCTTGTATAATAACATGATTACTCTCATCAGTGCTCTTTGCTTTTTGTGTGCATTCAGATTCCCGTCTATGGTCACTTGCTTTCAGTCTGAAGAGTTCACTTTAGTACTCATTGTAAGGTAGATGTACTAGCAACAAGTTATGTCAATTTTTGTTTATCTAGGAACGTCCTTACTTTCCCTTCATTTTTGAAAAATAATTTTGTTGGCTTTAACATTCTTTGTTGACGGTTTCTTTTTTCTTTTAACACTTTGAACATGTCACCCCCACTACCTTCTGGCCTCCATTGTTTCTGATGAGAAGTCAGCTGTTCATCATATTTAGGGTTCTGTTGTGACTGACCAGTTATTTTTTCTTGATGCCTTCAAATTTTTCTCTATGTCTTTCGGCATTTTGACTCTGATGAGTCCAACTGTGGATCTCTTTGCACTTACCTTATTTGAAGTTTGTTGAGTTTCTTGGATGTGTAGATTGATGTTTTTCACCCAGTTTGGGAAGTTTTCAGTCTTTAGTTCTTTAAATATTGTTTCTCTTCCTTCTCTGTTTCCTGCTTCTGGGTATTCCCATTATATGCATTCTTCTTAGTGCTATTCCATATTTCTCTGAGGCTGTGTTCATTTTCATTTTATTTATGCTCTCCCTCCGGTAAGCTGGCTGGTCTACAGTCTAGCTTGTCACCTTTGTAGAGCTATGAGTCTCCTTTTAATCACTTACCACCACAGTATCCATTGTTATAATAGGCTTGAACTCCTCCGTGTTGTTCCAAATAAAGTCAGTTCCTCTCAGTCAGAGCTCTCCATCTTTATGGCTTGCCTCTCCCTTGCACAAAATTTCTGAACCACTGCTCCGGAGCTTGGGGCAGAGACTGTGACCCAGTTGTCTCAGAGTGATATCCCCGGTTTAATAGCAGAGTAGTAGGTGGGGATGGCAGCTTCTGATTTGCTCAGTTTGCCTCTCCAGGACTGAAACCTCTGTCCTACAAGTGAGCTAGAGTGAAGGCAGCCGAGGCCCCAGTACCTCCAGCCTCTGCCATGCCAGCAGTCAAGCTTCTATCCTCAGTTGGGGCTGGATATAAACAGAGACCCCCAGATTCTTTAGCTGCCTTTTCTTGGGACGTAGCCTATGCAACATGAACCCAGGAGGGATGAGAAATGCTCATGTCCCACCCTCCCAGGGAGATAGTCTAAACCATCACTGAGAGCTAGGAGCACAGGAGGTTTGTCTCCCATCCACAGTAGGGAGGGGAGGGTATGCAAGTCATGGCTCAAGTAAAATTCTCACTGTTCTTACTGAGATTTAGTGGATAGTCTTGAAAAAAATAAGTTTCTTCATGTATCGTATGCCTTATAGGACAGTTTCCAGATACTCTAAATGGCTGGTGTTTGGGTTTTTTAATCGCTTTACCAGTTACGGTTGTTTCTCTGGGAAGCATGTCTACACATCTCCTTATGCTGTCCTTCAGAAGTAGAATCCTGTTTATTTATTTATTTTTTTAATCTACTTGGAAGTCATTTTTTGGTGAATGGTGTAAAGCACAAGCCTTTTTTTTTTTTTTATCCACGTGGATCCCAACTTGTGGTAGTATCATTTATTAAAAGATTGATCTATTCCCCCAGGGATCTACAATAACATTTTCCTATGGCAAATGCTCATATTTTAAGGAACCTATTGTGGAGCTCTTTCTTATGTTCAGTTGTGCTAGTCCTAAACTAATAACCACTGTCTTAATTACTGGGGCTTTATAATAAGTTTTGATGCCTCATAGGGAAAGCCCCTGTTCATCCTCTTCAAGAGCGTTTTGGGTGTCCTTGGCCCTTGCACCTATATATAAATTGTGTAATGGACTTATCAAGTGTGTGCCTACTGTGTGCATACACATAAAGATGCGTGCACACACTCTGTTGGAAATTTGATTTGCGCTGCCTTGAATCTGTGGGTCAGTTTGGGGTGAACTGGTATCTCTACACAACTATATCTTTTAACGTGCCCAAATCGTTATCTCTCTCCAGTTGTTTAGGTCTGAATATCAATTGACATGAGTAGTACTCCGTTCCCCAGGCCATGGATCTCTCAGAAACTTGTAACTTTTCTACTGTCTCCACTCCCTTCTCACCAGGGTTGATCTCAACTTTAAATTGTGTCAATGTGAGAGAAAGAAATTAACCTTAGAGTCTATTATTGATCCAGAAGTGACAACAAGCCACATTTCCAGACAGCTAGATGTTTTCAGTAGTTGTTTCTAATGGATCAACTCTACCCAACAGGAGCAAGAATAGAAAAAGGTACATTTTTGCCACAGGGGAGCATCTACTTTGAAGCTCCTCTGCCACTTTTTATTAACCAGTTTGTTTCCTTTCATGCTTTCACCAATAATCCAGCTATTTCTGACAATAGGGAAATAGCTTGAGGCTTTGCTCTTTCAATCAAGACAGGGGAACCTTGATTGGGTTTTGTTTTGTTAAGTAACCATTATTGCTTTCATTTTATCGTTGTTTTTCTGATTACAAAGGTATTATGTATTATTTGCAGAAAATTTAAGAAATAAAAGTACAAAAGAGAAAAATAAAATGTGTTTACCACAAGAGAGGATCATGGATAATATTTTGGTATATAACTTTACAGCTTTTTCTTTGTGTATGTGTATATATGCACACACTTTTTCTTTCTAGGACAGTACTTTGTAACCTGATCTCTTGACTCAACAATAAGTCAAGTCATCACTTTCTTGGGAAAGGGCTCCTAGCCCAGGCAGGGCAGGGCGTGATATGGAGGAGTTCACTGCAAGTTAAGTAAACAGAGAATTCATTCAGAAGAGGCAGAGATGTTGAAATCAAAACATCCCTGAAGTTCTGCTTCATATAAACATTTAATTTTTAAAACAAAAACTTTAAGGGGGCGCCTGGGTGGCTCAGCTGGTTAAGCATCCGACTTTGGCTCAGGTCATGATCTAGAGGTTCGTGAGTTCGAGCCCCGCGTTGGGCTCTGTGCTGACAGCTCAACGCCAGGAGCCTGCTTTGGATTTTGTGTCTCCCCCTCTTTCTTCCCCTACCCTGCTCATGCTCTGCCTCTGTCTCTCAAAAGAAAAAGAAAAAAAAAACATTAAAAAAATTTTTTTAAGTTTATTTATTTTGAGAGAGAGAGAGAGAGCACATGAGCAAGAGTGCAACATGGGGCTCAAACCCACAAGCTGTGAGATCATGACCTGAGCCAAGGTCAAAAGCTTAACCGACTGAGCTACCCAGGTGCCCCCCATATAAACATTTTAAAATGTGCTTAGTTAGCTTATGTGCCAGCTCACTCATGAAACTTATCCTACTCATTTTTTTGATGATTGACTTGTGACTCTCATAGCCTCTGAGTTTCTTCTGAATCTAAAATATCTGGCACCATGCCACCCAGCCCTGCCGCAGGCCTGAATAGTTGAAATGAGGATCTTTTATTTAAATCTGCACCAATAACGTGATTGGAAAGTTTCATATTTAACCAGGATGGTGGTGCTGTCACTATTTCCATCTGGAAGGGAAAATACTAAAAGGCCATTCCCTCTGCACAACTCATGTCTATAGAGAGGAGTTGTTGATTCAGAGTTCGTCTCTGGTAAATTGTCTGTGTGCCCTGGATGCCTCGCTTCAGCTCTCCTGCTTATAGGAACTTTCCTCCACAGAGGATTTAGTGTGAATAAATGGTCTCCGTAATGACTGAGTGGGAGAAATTTGCACAACTGCCTTTAATTATAAGATAAAGTCCTTTGTGCCCAGGCCGGTAAGCCTGAGCGTGGGACAATTGGGGGCAGGGGAGAGGGCAAGAGGACCTTCCCAGCACCTGTGAAATATCCCAAGTTACCACCCAGGGGTAGGTTCAGGGTTCCCTTGTCTGAGGACCTCCAAGTCAGGTCTGGCAGAGGAGTCAGCCCCTTCTGTCTGTGCTGCTGATATGCTTGCTGGGGAGAGACTTCTCAAGTTTCCCAAAGGGTGAGGGATCATTCTGAAGCTCTATGAACAGCCTTATTTAAGCCAACATGGAGAAGAATATTGCATTGTAGGCAGAGCCAGGTGAAACTTAATGCTGATGTTTTGGGGACCATCTGCGGTTCAGGTGCTGGCCACTGGGCTTGGCATCCCCCACCTCCACGGGGACTGAGGGGCACTGTCCCCATCCCCAATGGCATGGCATAGGTTGTGACCAGGGCTCCTCAAGCAGAGAGCATGGTAGTTGTGCAGTCTACCCCAAATGGTCACTCAGCATGGGGCCAACCTCACAGACTCTTGCCTGCTCATGAGCAAAGTCATTAAGACCAGGTGATATTGGTCTTTGTGTAACACTGAGACCACTCAGACGTCTTGGTTTCTGCTGTGTGGAGACACAGCAGGAAAGCCAGTGCAGTGGGGTGTTACTGTGTAAATTGGCTTGGCCGCAGTAGCAGAATCTTCCAGCTCACCCCTTCTCACATTGCTGCTGCTGCTTGTTCATGCTGGCTCCCGGCTGTGTGTACACACAGTAGGTCTCTTATTCTACAGACAGCTCATCATAGAACCCCCACCCCCACCCCGCATGGCACCATTAATCATGGACATCATATTATCATTCAAGATGTGATTCAGGGACAAGTTATCTACTGGAACAAATCCTCTCTTTCCCCATAACATCCCAAGACCCAGAATTTAAGGTGCAGAGAACCCCCTGCATGACCTTGTAAATGCAGCAAGGCAGTCGCTGGTCTCAGAGCCCCAGTGGCTCTTCTACAACCTGCGTCCCTTCTTGGAAGGCCAGCCACACTGCTTCCATGAGGGGGCAGCTGTGGGAGAATGTGAAGCAAGGACTCACTCTCCCTCTGGACACGATTAGAGACAGTGCCCCACTTGTCATTGTCATGAATTTTCATTTCTCCCCACTAGAAGCCCAGTTCCTGCCATAACACATCACATTTGAAACGCAGATTCCTGGAACCCTCCAGAGGTCTGGGGAGGCTCCCCCATCCATTAGTGTAAGTGATGTTAATGCTACAACACCTGACTTTGATCCTGGCTAGTTTATTATTCCCACTGTGTTACTTGGAACAGATCCAAAGTAAAGTGGCATTTCTATAATTGCCCTTGGCTTTTTCCCACCTCTCAAAGTCCCTCCATGGAAGCCTGGAGGTTAGGTTCCTGCTGGCTCCCAGAGAGGTTGTTGGAACACCTGGTCGATGCTAACTAGGAAGCCTGACAATGACCCCCTCCTCATGGGGACCTCGAGGGAAGGCAGGGACACCCCACTGAGTGCCAGGTGGGACTCATGTCTAGGAGGATTCTGCCAAGTAGGTGGCCTCCAGGAGGGAAGACTAGGGTAGCATGCATTCTAGAAACCTCATCCCACGGGACAGTAAAAGCAGCACTATAGAGTTTCCCCAATAGTCCCCAGAACCTCAGCAGGAAGCACGGCCTCCCCCATAGGAGAAACAAAACTGTCTCCAAGTGTGAAGGGCCTTCACATGGAAGTTTGGTGCAGGGTGTTGGGCCCCTGGCAGGCAGACCTTGGACCTGTGGGTGGTGGCAGGGAGGCACATTTCAAATGCCCTGTTTGTCAGTATCATGAATCTCCTCTCTTACTCCCTGGAAGCAGTTTTCCACCATAAAATGGTGAGCCTTCCAACAGCTGAGGCTCACTGTGCAACAGGAATGGGCCTCCTGTCCCTGGGAAGGCTCCAGTGGAGGCTGCGAGGCTGCACCTGTCAGGGAGGGAGGGGAAGGATATCTGGCCCAGGAAGAAGGGCCGCCAGTGTCGCCTGGAGTGGCCACAAGCCTAGTGCACAGGTGTCTGCTCACACAGGCACTGCTGGACCTCACTGTTTCTTAAGCCCAAATTAGTCTATTGAAACTGTGCTCCACAAAAGAAAACAAAACCCTGGTGTCAGGTGTGACTGTCTTTTCCCCTTGCACTTCAAAGGGGTCTGGGAACAAAGAGGAAGAGGACACTCCCTTGTCTTCCCCTGCTGTTCATGCACATGAATCAGCCGCCACCTTCTGTATTATCCCGCAGCTCCTCCAATGGGCAGGAGGCTTCTCCCCTCCCCCAGGGCCACTGGGACACCTGGGCAGCTTCTCCCCTCCCAGGCGGGCCTCACTCTGCCACCGAGATTCCTGTTCCCTCCCCAGACCTGAGGCCCTGTTCAGTCGAACTGGTTTTTTTGGTCATGGGGCTTTCAGGACACTAACGAGCCCTGGCTTTAAATTCCATGAGAACTCCATGACGGG
This sequence comes from Panthera uncia, assembly GCF_023721935.1. Classification (NCBI taxonomy): domain Eukaryota; kingdom Metazoa; phylum Chordata; class Mammalia; order Carnivora; family Felidae; genus Panthera; species Panthera uncia. Next base: position 26,683,344 of record NW_026057577.1, on the reverse strand, counting down.
TTTCCCAGAGCAGATGTGTTCAATGCCAAGAGCGCCACCTGCTGTGAGGGCAGAGGGAAAGCATAGCCAGCTTGTGGGGAGCCCTGAAATGGGCAGGGCTTACCCGGTCAGTAGGTGCAGAGGCCCAGGCCTGGTGGGCTCACCTCACTAGGTCCCCCAGCGCTAGGCCATATTGACGGATTAGGGAGAGGCACTCTTCTGAGTGCCTCAGAACGCTCAAGCCACTGCCCCATTCCTCCAAGGGCCCAGCCTGCTAACATTGCCTGAGGCTACCCAGGAGTCCTGAGGGGCTGGTGTGGTGCTGGGCCAGGGAAGCATCCTCCATGCTGGGCTCCCAGTTTGCACCCAGTCATGTCACCTGAGAGAGCAGCCTCTTACTGCCGGGTTGACTTAGCCTCCTCTCAGCCACTCCTCACATGTCCCTCCCTGTCACTGTGTAGAGCCAGTCACTTAGGACTTTGATGGGTCTTCCTTTGAACCCTCTGGCATTCTCTCCTCTGCTCTTTCCAAGAGCCACCCCCGCCATCTCTGAGGGCCGAGGCTAGCTCGGAGCCCCTCTCTGGCTCCCTGCCTCAGCACGTGCCCACCTCCAGTCTCTCCAGCCTCCCCCGGCACCCCTTATTTCACATTCCCCCATCTGGAGCTAGTGAAACTACACGATCCAAACCCTGACACTGCCTACAGACCAGGCTTCCTGGGCCCATGAGACTCCCTCCCCAGCCTGTCCTCATACACCCTTGCCTGGGAAGTCGGACCAGGCAAAGTCTTGACTACCCCAAGTTGCCCAGGACACAGACCTCTCCTGTCTCTCTCCAGGGCTAGGACACACCCTGTTTTCCTTTGGGTGTCCTCCAGGAGGCTTCCTGTGAGGCCCATAGCTAATGTTCCAAAAAATGAAAACTCCATCCCAGGTGCAGGCTCCTTAAATCATCCGGATTGTTCAGTCAAGTGGGACTGGTGTGGGGGTCAGATGCCAAGTGATGGGGCAGTCTCTGGCAAAGTGGCTGGGCTGGGAAAGTTAGCCTCAGCCCTGTCCAGCTGCCCACTGCCCTAACTGCCAACCACAGCTGCACTGGCCAAGTTATCTTGTCATTCCCTTGGCCTCAAGCTGAGAACTTTTGGCAGAAACCAGTTTCCTCCTCTGCACGAAGAGCTCAGAGTTGCACTGGGGCAGACAGAAAATAATTAAGGCATGAATCAAGATGATACTTTCCAAGAGAGGGTTGTAGGGCACTGACCATACACACAGAGAGAGTTCAAAGGATATGGAACAGTGAGCCCTGGGAGGTCTAGGGAAGCTGCCCCAAGGAGCTGGGGTTGGAACCCAGCAGGATGGTCCTGGCAGGACCAGCCTCGACAAAGGGGACTGATCAGCAGGGCCTCACTGTCACCTGGAAATAGAAGCGGTATTCTTCCACGTCTCAAAAGTTAGGTGTCCTGTGTCCTCACCTCTGCAGCTCTGCCTCAGCTCTGAGACTCTCTGGGGATCAGGAAGTTGGGGGGGGGGGGTTCAGTCAATCACATGTATCTAATGGGTTCACAAAGCCCTGCTGATGTCAAGTAACCTGGTGACTGAGAGAGAGGAAATCTCATGGCATGAGTACCATCTCATGGTGCCATTTCAGGCCCAGTGTGTTGATGAGAGTCTCCAAAATCTTGTCACGCAGGAGGCACACACCTGTCAGAATGGGAGCACCTAGGCTGAGGTTTTTGTGGAGAATAAGAAATCAGGCTCCAGGATGGTGGGAAGTGCTGAGCTAGGCTAGAGACTGAGGCTTGACGTTCTCACCTCACAGGGTCGTGATTTTGAACAAACCCGGTCGCCCACCCTTCTCCTGGCATTTGGCGTCACTTTCTCCTTCTGTGCAATGAGAGACTGTCCTGTCTGGTGCATCTACTTCCCTCTGTGACCTTCTGTGACTCTGTTGTGAGTGGCGTTTGACATCTCAGTGTGGGTCTCAACCAGGTCCTGCTGAGGAGCCCGGGGGCCCTGAGCGCCAGGGAGGCAGCCGACAGAGCACTGGTTCTCACTCCACATGAGCAAGATGCCACTGCCATAGGCAACAACTTGCATATATGGCTTCTGGTTTTGTTTTTTTTTTAAGAGGCATGGTTTCCTTGAGCCAATCCTCAAATGCCAGGTGAGCACTGAGCTTGGGAAAATATAACGAGATTAACATTAACGAGGAAAGGGCAGACTTGGGGAGCTTGGAGGCTGGTGGTGTTTGGCAGGTCACACACAGGTGTGCTTGCCAGATCCCCATGTGGAGCCTAAGTGAGCCTGGAAGCCAGTGTCCTCAGCTTCTCCATCTATTGGGGTGATTACCTATATTTGGTTCAAGATTGCTTTCCCTGCTAGAGAACAACTCGATTGCTAAAGCACCGTCTGCCAGAAAATCCCCTTTTACAGAAAAAGCCAGTTGGCGCCAGGAAAAATCCTGGCCTGCCAACTGATATTCACTCAGTGAAATAAAATGATTACAATGGGCCAGGTGATGAGCCCCAACAATGCAACCACAGTTGGGGCACAAGGAATGGATCTAGGGGACTTTGGCTTAGAGGGTCCAGGTACATCTGACGGCAAGGCCAGGGCATAGCTGCCCACAGGGCCAGATTATAGGGACTCCCGGCCATGGCTCTGTTGTAGAGTGTGTTTGCTTTCTGGCTCAGGTATCTGCATGTGATCCACACCCTGGGGAACTGGCCTGGGCATCAGGAGGCCTGAGTTCTCCCCTCACACTCCCTTCTGTTCCCTGGACCCCAATTTCTACAGAGTTAGGTAGTCCTCATGACCTCCCTAACTTCTGACACCAACTGCAAGTTTAGGAGTCCCCAAGACCACCCTCATTGTTTGATAATTTGCTGCAAGGCCTCCTAGAACTCAGAAAAAAAAAAACATTACGCTCACAGTTGTGGTTTATTACAGCAGAAAGATACATACTGAAATCAGCAGAGGGAAGAGGTGTGTAGAGCAGGGGTGCAGGAGAGCTCCAGCTACAGAACTCCCGACTGCCCTCTTGCAGGGGACTTATGTACGTGGTGCTTGCTTCTCCCAGCTGGGCTGTGGGAGACACGTCAAATACTGCCACCAAGAGAGCACACCTGATGAGCCTCGGTACCCAACATTTTTTTATTGGGGCTCGGTCACATACGCATGGTTGACTGCCCACACGGCTGACCTTGGTCTCCAGCCTTTTCACAGGCTGAACTGATAGATGTTTAGCTACCCTCCCCCTTCCTGCCTCACCTTGAATCTCATTGCCAGCATAGACTATCTGACGTGGCCCAAAGCTCTCAGGTCCACAAAGATATTTATCAGGCAGGACGTTGCAAGGGCTTAGAGATCACCTCCCAGAAGCCAGGAGGCAAAGGCCAGACTCTCCTCAAGACAAGGTTAATCCTTGACTGCAGTTTCCAGCTGCTCAATGAGGGGTTTCGTGGCTCCTTTGGGGTCTCAGATTTGGGGTCTTGATCCTGCCTGCGCGCCCAGGTTTATCTACAGCAGATCCTGGAGAACAAAGTCCAGCCAACCAGCTGAATGCAATGTGAGATTGTGTTAGGTTTCTTTTCAGGTACCTCCCGTGGCACCTGTGGAATTGCGTTTGATTTGTTCTCTCCCAAGGATCAGAGCTGGCGGGCCCTTTAAAACCATTAGCTTTAATTTCCTTTTCTGCTCTCCCGATCTTAGATGCTAAACTCCTGGTGTGTCCCAGTGCAGAAAACCCCGCAGTGGCAGGGAAGCCTGATTCCTTGCCCTTCATTACATCTTTCATTCTATAGCAAGGGGGAGCTGGGAGGCGAAAGATGGCCGAGCTGTGGCCGTTCAGATGTTTGTGCGTGCACGGTGCTCACAGAGAGATGCAACGTGCCAAGAGGCCGAGCCCCTTCACAGTACACTCCTGAAAACCCACATCTGATTTCGGTGGAATTAAAACAGCACCAGCCTTTCTGAGATGCTTTGGTTGGATTCCTTAAAAAAAAAAAAAAAACTTCTAAGAATAAAACACACTGTGTGACTCTTTCTTTGTTTACCCGAGGGCTGAAGGGAGACATTCCGGGCCAAAAGCTTCCACGTTGTTTCAGAGACAACACTTCCAACTTACACATTTTTAGGTGGTGTTAAAAACAGTCTCACTACACCCTGCAGGGATCGAGACACGTATCTCAGCAGATTGAGTCTACTCTCGCCATAGGGCACCTGATTCTGGGCATCTTGGCGCCTGCTCTTCCCGTGCTGTCTTACGCAGGTGTGCAAGGAGGTTTGCTCATCCCTCGCCAGCCTTGAGCTGAGCTCTTCCAGAAAAGTGGGATGTCTGTGCTCTACCAGAGTCTGCCCAAAGAATCAAACAGAGTCACCCTCAGGACAGGCCTTCAAGGGCCGGGCGTTGAATGACCAGAGTGGTTTCCTCTCATCCTGGTACTCTTTGGCTTCAGCATTTCATTACAAATCCAATTTTAAATGTATCATTGAACAGCATTAGAAGGCCCTTCACCAAAAAATTAAGCGAAAGGAACTTGTAGGATTTCTTTGGCGGTGGGAGGGAAGTTTCGCGCTAGAATGTGTATTTTAAGTAGGCCTAAGTTCAAAACTTGGATCTTGAAAATGGTTTCATTGGTGCAGATGCTGCTGCTGCCTTGTGCTTGTTTAAGAAATTTCTATTTTAGATTAGGCACTTGCTGATACTTTGAATGAACAGCTGCAGTGAGTTAAAATTCTGGGTGCTGGGACTCACCTGGCTTTCATGTCACAAGAGCATGTGTTGTGTGACTTCCCAAAAATGGGTGAGGTGGGGGGCTTGGGGAAGCAGGCAGAAAAAATTACTCAGTGACCATTGAGGAGTCTAAATTCTGGGATTATTTTTTTAATGTTTGTTTATTTTTGAGAGACAGAGAGACAGCATGAGTGGGGGAGAGGCAGAGAGAGAGGAGACACAGAATCCAAAGCAGGCTCCAGGGTTTGAGCTGTCAGCACAGAGCCCAACACCGGGCTTGAACCCACGAACTGTGAGATCATGACCTCAGCCGAAGTCAGATACTTAACCAACTGAGCCACCCGGGTGCCCCTGGGATTAATTTTTAATAAACTGCGCTGTTACTTTCCTTCTGTTTTAGCACAGGTAGCTGTAACAAATTACCAGAGACTAAGTGTTAAACCAGAGCTTTATTTCTTATGGTTCTAGAGGCTGAGAAGTCCCAGGTCAAAATGCCAGCAGATCCTGTGTCTGTGAGAGCATGCTTCCTGGTTTATAGATGGCCATCTTCTCGTTGTATTCTCAAATGGTGACAAACAGAGAGAGGAAGCAAGCTTTTGTGCCTGTTCTTAGAAGGGCAGCTATCTCATTCATGAGGGCTCCACCCTCATGACCTAGTTGGCCTCCCCAAAGCCCTCACCTCCAAATTCCATCACACTGGGGGATTAGGACTTCAACATATGAATTTTGGGCAGTCACGAACATTCAGTCTGTCATAGTCAGTGAACATTTATTGAGGACCTGCTGTGTACCTGTAACTGTGCCGAGAATTGGGGATGCAGTGGTGACCATGATAGACAGTGTCCTTGCCCTTGAGTTGTTTATATATGAGTAGAGTGAGACACATGAACTGACAAAAATGGTAAATGATAAAGATTCTTAAGAAACATAGGGCAATGTTCTAATGAGGAGTTTCGTGGCTAGGGTATCCTGGGGAAGACCTCCCTGAGGAGATGACATTGAGTTGAGAGCTGAATGCTGAGAAGGAGGCAGTCATGCAAAAATCTGGGGAAAGAGCGATCCAAGCCAGGGCTCAGCATGTGCAAAAGTCCTGAGACGGGAGGGAGCTTGGCATACTCAAGGACGGAAAGGCCACCCATGGCTGGAGCATTGGAATTGAAGTAAAGGGGGGCAGAAGATGAAGGCAGGGGAGACACCAGGAGCCCAAATGGATGGGGCCTTGTAGACCATGGTAAAGACTCTGGGTTGCCCATGAAGATGGGTAAGAGTGGGAGGAGTAGCCCTTCTGTGCTGGGGTCTGAGGGCTACATGTCATCCACATATTTGGTGCCATTGGAACCTGCAGGCTGCGGGATGCTAATGCAGACAGTGGATGTTAATACCCACAGCCCTGGTTCGACCTTTTCAGCATTGGGTGTTCTGATTAACTGGCCATTCTCCCTCTTCAGCACATGTAGAAGACACTTTGTTCAGGAGGAAGTTGAAATGGCCAACCCATCTAATAACAGAATATTGAAAAGGTCACAGCAGTACAGCTGAGTCCTCCAACCTACAAATCACAGAGAGCGTCCGCTCAGATAACTCATCCTCCTGACAAATCAAGGAGCAAGGGCTGAAGACTGCACAGCTGATTAGGCTCATCGGAAATCAGAGGGCCAGGGAGAAATTGATGGGAGAACGGCACTGCCCTGTGCAGGGGGTCAGGGCAGCAGGGGTGCTGATTAGTGAATCAGTAGTCGTGGGGGGTATGCTGCCCCCTGGTGGCTGCTCAAATGACAGCAGTGTCCAGAGCTGAGCTGGAAGGCCCAGGGGAGGCTGGTACCTATCCTGCCTTCAGGGGGGCAGGTCCTGTCTTGGGGGGTTTCCAGATTAGCTGAAGGTTTTTTCTACTTTGTCACAAAAGTATTGAGACGCACCTTTCCCTAAACCACACAAAATAGAATCCTTGCCATTAAAATCCCTAAAGGTTTTTTTTTTTCCATTAAGGATTTTTGTAGAAATTAGCTTTTCCCAAGACCAGCCTGTGAAAGAGAGTAAGCAAGAACACTCAAAACTCAAACTCCTCATAAAATGAAGACAGGTTTATGGTTTCATTTATTATGGAGTTCCACAAACAACGTTAAAGAAAAATGACTGGCTTAATTAAAGACCGGGCAATTAACCTTCTGTGTGCTAAAATAGAGGGCTCTGCTAAGGCTTTCCACAGAAGCGTATCTTCATCTTGGAGGCAGTGGCCACAGAGAATCTTAATAGACCAGGGAAGCCAGACTAAAGTGGAAAGCTCACCTTAAAAAGAAATCTAAGAAGATTAAGAGAGGGATGAACATCAAAAATGACTCTGATTAGACCATGATAAAGGATGCTAGAAACTAAAAGGAGAAACAGGATACACAGAATATATTTTTAAAACCATAGACACAAAGATTTCATTGGGCTTTGGAGATAAGGGGGACTGACATTTTGAGAACGGTTGATTAAAAGCTTTTTGGCACAAATGCTCATTTTCACTGGGAGTTGAGCACAAAAATCCATGGAGTAAATTGAAATTGTAAATGCTAAGAGAAGACTAAAAGATTTACTGCCACAGATTCAATTAAGTGGCTAAAAAAAAAAGGTCCCATCTCCTTCAGGATTCATTTAAGCACCTGCCTCATAACCACACAATTTCCCAAACGCTGTCTGCTAATGTGTGTCAGGAGGGGTGACTAGTGCAGAAGAGCCATGGAGTCTTGGTTATAGGACCTTAAATCAGGACTCAACAGGAGCTGGAGGCCCCCACTCCCCCTCCCACCGGCACAGGGCACCCCCTGCAGATTCTTCCCTTCGCCACCCTTCTGCCACCTAAATACGCAGGTTCCCTGTCCACTCGAAGCACATGTGCTGTTCCCTCTGGGGTCACAGGCCTTGAGACAGCAGACGTCACTGGTGACCACCGGCCACCCACCCCTCCAATAGAACCCGGCTTTAGAGGTCAACAGCACTGTGGGCCCTTGAACTCTCAGAGACAGAGCCTAGCATATTTTGAGTATGTCCCCACTGGGCAGTGATCATGTCATCCACCCCGTAGGTACAATTGGTTCCATATTTCTGAGCTGTCACTCTGCCTGCCGGTGCTGGAATGTGGTGTGTGTGGCCAGGCTGCCCTGGTCGGTCAGTAGAAGTTATTTAAAGGGCACCCAGGTGGCTCAGTCCATTAAGCAACCAACTCTGGATTTCGGCTCACGTCATGATCTCGGTTCATGGGATCGAGCCCCACGTCAGGCTAGGTGCTGGTAACGCGTGGCCTGGTCAGGATTCTCTCCCTCCCTCTCTCTACCCCTCCCCTGCTTGCATGGTCTCTGTCTCTCAAAATAAGTAAATAAATAAACATTTTAAAAAATAAAATAAAATAAAAGAGGTCTGTTTCTAACAGTACATTTAAAGCCCAGAGGTGGGCTAAAATTAGCAGGAAGGTACATGAGTTATTGCCAGGTGGTGAGCGTTAATTTAATGCCCTCAGTACCACTGTCTATGAATTAAACCTGCCATGAGAAAACTGGTTAGCTCAGTGTCAGGCTGTCTCACTGGTGAGAAGCCTGCACAAAGCTGTGAACACCAATGGAAGAGTGAGGTGCTGAGCAGGGTGGGGGCGGCCCTCGTTTCAGGCCACTTCGGTGTGTGAAATTACAGGTGGGCCAAGCTAGTGAGTGGGAGTTCATCCCTGTGGTACACAACCCCTGCTCAGATGCCCCTAGCCCCACAGCCATCATCCTGACCGTAACACCAAGCACACTGGAGGTCCAGGAACTGCCTCGCCTGGGACCTCTTACATGGTTGCTAAATGCTGTTGCTTTAAAAGAAACCACAAGGGAGGGAACATGAAAAGAGAGAGAATGTAGTTAAAGGCTTTAGTTGTGGCTGGCCATAAGAATGGAGGACTGGGCACCTTCCTGTGGTTGACTTCCCTTGGGGCATGCATGGCTAGGGCCAAGTGAAAGAAGGAAATCATCTCTGGTGGGGGTTTCCAGGGTGACTGGGGGAAAGAAAGCAAGCATTCAGGGGGTGCAGTGGATCACTCCAAGTGCTTCATATGCCCCAAAGGAGAAACATGGCTAGAGCTGGAGGTCCAGGGCTTCTCAGACCACCCCCACCCTGTATCAAAAGTAGGTATTAAAAGAGGAGTTAGGTTAATAACTTAGAAATCAGTGAGGTTAAAAATATGAAATACAGATTTTACAACACAATACTTTACAATATAAAGTACCAACGGTTAAGAAACAGCTGCTAACAGAAAGACGGAGGCTGTTAGAAGTATCCAGGTGGGAGAGCATGAGCAGGAGGTCTCAGAGCCCTGGGACCACCTCCTGTGCACAGCCCCCTGCCCGCAGCCCATCCTTTTCCCCCACACTTGAGGGGCAGCGTGTTTCATTTTCGGTGGGAGAGGGCTGTCCTTCCAGCACATGCAGGCATACATCAGGCCTAGAGGCCTCAGCACCAGGGCCCGTCACAGAAATGCCTTTCGGCCCCACCTAGAAGGCACTGGAGTGGGGTGTGCTGGGTGAGTGAGAACCGGCAAACAAATACATGACAAATGAACAAAGGCTTCCCCGTGCACTGTTCTCAACTCTTGCAGATCCAGTGCCCCCTTTTTATAGCAAATTATTTGTAATTCCCCCTTTATTGCCCTGAACTGGAAATTATAGATAATATCATCTACTTACACATATAATTTCAAAGTAGGATGCCCTAATTGAAATATAAATGGGAAATACAAAGCAAGTAATTTGTAGTAAAATACTATGTATTTCAACATGTGGGTGCTCATGCAAGACCACAACAGAATTCATAACGAGGTAGCCAGATGCTGGCTTCAAAGCAACCCTAACAAACGCAGCTGATGCAAGTGTACTGAACTGGCAACTCATACCATAAACAATGTGTTGCCATTGGCGAACAGCTCTTGATGAAGTTCTAAACAAAATGATGCACACTCTCCCCTTGGAGAGAGATAGTAGTTGTATCCAGGAAAATCCCAAATATGTTAAAACCATGCACAAGATACCTTGCATTTGTGCATAACCAGAGTTAGGTCTAGGCTCACGTAATAAAATTTTACCTACTTGAATATCTATTAAGACATTCCCCCCAAATAGGGACGTATGATAATTCATTATAAAAATAAAAATAAAAAAAACCTAGCCTACGCAATGCAGAATATCTGGCATCCCTGGTCCCTGCCCACCTGTTCAGTACTAACAGCAACCTTCCCCACCCACTACACTCCCGGTCATGGTGAAAGCCCAAAATACTCCAGTAATTTCCAGGACAACCCCTAGGAGGCAGTTCTGCCTGACCTGGAATCATCGTCTTAGAGGGAGAAGCTTGGCCCAACAAGAAGGCATTCGACAGCCCCCTTGGATCTTCTCAGGGCCATCTGGGTACACATTCCAATGCTTGGAAATTGCAGGGAACATCTTTGTGGTGGAGGAGGACGTGTAGGAGCAAGAGAAACCTGGGGGTTTGGGCCAAGGTGAACGAGTCTCACGCTCTGGGGCACTGTGTTGGTTTCTGGGCAGAGAACAGTGAAATGAGCCTCATGGAGACAGAAGACTGGAGGAGAGGGAAAATATTCGAGCTCAAGGAGGAGCAAAGGACTCACTGAGATAGCTTGCTGCTGTTGTAGACAGGAACAGCAGATGACAGAAAAGAGGATACTTCTCCATGAGGGTTGTAAATAGCAAGGATTACTGTAATCAACCGTAAAATCTCAGGTGACAGATAAAGGGTTGGAGGTGAGGGGCCCCCACCCCCAGCATGGCTTTCATCTAGTTATTGGAAAGCTCTGGAAGGAAGCCAGCACTGCGTGGTTGGAATCTGAACCCCTCCTTAGAAAATTTATTAGAGCAAGAAGAGGTCAGGAGTTTTGTTTCAGACTCCGTCTCAGCTGGAAGGGTGCAGGAAAAGTTAATCTGATGTTCGTCTTACTCTGAGTCATTTAACTCATTTCTAAAATTGGTTTCTTGCTCAGAGCAGAATTTTGAGGTTTATAAACTCCAAGGAGAGAAAAAAAGTTAATACACAATTGTGTTACCGTGATTGAGCAGTTTTATTCTCAAAGATTTAATTCCCCAAATTTTGCTTTAGGAAAAAAAAAATGCCACACAAGGTACAACGGCAGTTAAACCCCTGGTTAGGGAGTATTACTCACAGTGATAATTGGGAAACATGACAGAGAATGGGATATGTCATCTCGCAACAGACAAAGAGTGTCTTCAATTACTCTGGAACTTTATTTATTAGGTTTGAAGGGTAAACGCATTGCTGCTCTTAACTGCCTGAAATTAGAGCAGATTTTGAAAACATGTCCTCTTCTCTGAGCTTAGTTTTATTTTTCCTGAGCATAATTAGATGATGTAAAGAGAAGTTTACTTTTTAAATATGCCATCTCTTATTTCCCTCAAGCTGTAATCACATCAGTGGGGACTTTCCTATTGGGATTTTATTGCCTTGTCTGGTTTCCTTTTCCAACCTATCAAACTTAGTGAGTTTAAAGATTGTTCACAAAGAATGAAAGCTACTTTATTGCAGAAAGTTTTTATTGCCTGAAAAACAAACTCTAAGAGACACTAATAGTAATGTTTATGCTTTTTAACTTGAGATCAGAGGCGAGAATATTTTCAGATTCAGATTCTGCAAAATGATCACTGGACCAAAACCCATTTCCATGTGTTAAGGTCAGGTCTTGGAGCCAGCTTTGAAATAAACAATGGAGTCTTTCTTTCTCGCCATAAAACCAGTTTTAAAAGGTCAGGGAACAGCTAGGTGCTCATAGTGGGGAAATCACCCAATGCTCTCCTTCATATTTTAAAAAAAGGAGTTAAGAGACCATTTTGCTTTGAGGGTATGATGTAGGTAAGTGACAAGGGATAAAAAGGAGGGAGGAGCGTGTGGTGCCCTAATCTCCTGGACCTCATAGAAGAGGGAAGCCCCAGAACCTTCATCCGCCATTAGGACTGGTTGTTTCCTATGAGCGCTGCAGGAAATCTGATCTTGCAACCTGCCTCCTGGGGTCTAGAGAGCACAGGGCTCCAGCTGGAGCTCTAGACACCTGGCTCGCTCTCTGTTGGGAGCAGTTTTGAATGTAAGACCCAGCAGCCAGGAGGGTCCGGGAGAGTTCCTCCATACCTGTCCTGCCCTCTCCAGTTCTTCAGAAGTGCTTCTGTGAAGGATCCTGAGGCCACAGCCAGCAGAGGAGCAGAGAGGAAAAGGTCCCAGAAAAAGAGGTTTTAATCAAGCCGGGCGCCTGGGTGGCTCAGTCGTTTAAGCGTCCGACTCTTGATTTCGGCTCAGGTCATGATCTCACAGTGCAGTTGGTGAAATCGAGCCCCACGTTGGGCTCTGTGCTCACTCAGGGAGACTGCTTGAGATTCTCCCTCTCCCTCTCTCTCTGCCTCTTGCCCTCTCACATGTGCATGCTTTCTCTCTCTCTCCCTCTCAAAATTAAATAAAAACTTAAAAAAAGGAGTTTTAATCAAACAAAAGAACAGTAAAGATGCTAGAAAAAGCCAAATAGGGGACAGAGCGGGGGGTGGTTAACTGAAATGTATTCAGAATCTCTAAGAATAAAAACATGAATATTGCTATTAATAAGTGGCTAAATTCAGGGAATTTTCAAATATACATCACACCTATAAAGCTACCACACTAGTTAAGACAGAGAATGTTGCTGCCACCCCCAGGGGCCTTTCTGAGTCTGTCGCCTCACCCACCAGGGCAGTTGCTAATCTGATTTCATAGTTTAGTTTTGCCTATTCTAAATTCCTTCTGGGATGACTGGGTGGCTCAGTAGGTTAAGCATCCAGCATCGGCTCAGGTCATGATCTCATGGTTCCTGAGTTGGAGCCCAGCATCGGGCTCTATCCTGACAGCTCAGGCTGGAGCCTGCTTTGGATTCTGCGTCTCCCTCAATCTCTCTCTCTCTCTCTCTTTCTCTCTTTCTCTCTGCTCCTCCCCCACTCCCACCCTGTCTCTCTCTCTCTCTCTCTCTCTCTCTCTCTCTCAAAAATAAATAAAAACTAAAAAAAAAAATTTTGTTAACTTAAAACTCCTAAGCATAATCATATGTTCTGTTCTGTAAGCTTTTATCACCGATATATACATATGTATATATATATAAATATATATAAATATATATATAAATATATATATATATAAATATATATATATATTTATATATATATATATACATATACATACACACACACACACACACACACACACACACACACACACTGGTCCTCTCACCTGGATGGCCTCTTGTACTCAGCTGAACATTTTTAAGATTCATCAGAACATGTATTCATCAGTGCCCTGGTCTGTCAGTCATTAGATATCCGTAGTATTTCACACTGTGGCCACACCATGAAACAGATAGACATGTCCCTGTCTCCTTGGAGTTTACTGTGCACTTTCTGACCCAGCTTTTCCACAGCCAGGAATCTGTTCCAAACCATCACAACACTGTTAAAAGGCTCAGCTGGTAGTGTAGTGCTACTTACATCGGTGATAAAAGCTTACAGAACAGAACCACGGACTAAGTATTCTACAGCAAAGAAAGGACAGAATCCTACTGCGTTGTTATAGACCATGTTCTACACAGAAGAGCATCTGGTCACACAAGGAAATGTTGACAGTAGGTTAAGACCAGAAAGGTTATGGAACAGCATGGATAGGATGGTCCCCCGCCCAGAAGAATTTCCAGTATGTAACCCAGAGCTGGACACTCGCTCTGGGTATCAGAAGCACAGGAGACGTATTTCCTTTTCAGTGCTTTTCTTTACATTCCAACTTGTCTTCAAGGGCTGTGTTATTTTGTAACATCTCATTAAAAAGAATTGTTCCGGGAAAATTCTCTCATCTGGAAAAAAAAGGTGGGGTGGGGGGGCGGCCTTGAGAGTGTTTGCAAATCCATCCCCCAGCTGCAGGCTTCTTCTCACAGAAGGCGAGCCAGGTCAGGCCAAGCCCTGACAAGGGATGCAACCCAGCAGGACAGGCACCGTCACCAGAGTGAGCCCAAGGTGTCTGGAGGGGATGAGGAACGGAGGTGGAGGGGACAGGGCGCTCGGCACAGCCAGCCTGGGGCACCCTCGTCCTCCAACATACCCCCTCCCTTGTGCAGCCTCCTTGCTCTCAGAGTCCAGCCCCTGCCGTGTGATCCTGTGGGGAGATGACGTGTGCAGAGTGACTGCTCTAATCGGCCTTCCCTGGTTAATGTTGGAGCTGATGGGTTTGATTGGGCCGTGTGGTAGGCAGAATGAGTCCCCTCCCCAAACCTGTGACTCTATCACCTTACATGCCAACGGGAACTTTGTCGTTGTGATTAAGTTCAGCCTTTTGAGATGGGGAGACTCTCCAGGTGGGCCCAGTCTCCTCACAAAGGTGCTTCCAAGTGAAAGAGGTGGAGAGAAGTACCTGTGCCTTAATTGTGGCCCAGTAAGGCCCATTTTGGACTTCTGACCCCAGATCTGTCACATAATAAGTCTGCATTGTTTTAAGCCACTTAGTGTGTGGCAGTCTCTTCAGGCAGCCGCAGGAAGCTACTACAGGTGGCCACGTCACCCTGAGGGAGGACATGGCCAAGAGCAGCAGGGCGAGGTCATGTCCTGTGGGGGCGATGTGGCACGCCAGGCAGACAGGAGGTGACTCTGGGTCAGCAGCACACTGTGCCCAGCCAAGGCCGGAGTTAGGGCTGACTGGTCTCCCTGCCTGGGAGCTGGCCCTGGGTGTGCTGCCTCTGCCCACACGCGGCCAGCAGCAGGGAGACAGTAGCAGTAGAAGCATCCTCCGCAAGGCCCAGGGGCAAGGTGTGGTCCCGGCACACTTCTTCTTTGGGGACTTCCGTGTGAGGGCCTCCGTGCCCAAGTCACCCCCTCTGCCGTGTCCTGGGAAGCAGGTGCAAGCGAGTGAGGCCCCAGGAGGCTGGTCTTCAGAAATGAGCCAGGCAGGAAGCCTCGGGATGGCAGTTGAGTCTGTGAAGCCTGGACGAAGCAGTGTGAAGGCACTGTGGTTGCAGGGGGAGGGAGGAGCAGTTCTTACTGGGTGGTTGCCTGGGAAGGCAAGTCTGAAGGAAGAATTCCTTTTTGCTTAACAGCGGGTAATGTCAGACTTTGAAGCCTTAGCTGAAATCAGCACCTTCTGAACTGCATTTTGTAAAATAGCGGAAGGCCACACATAGCTAGAAATCCATTTCCTGGCTCCCAACCAGGTCCATGTGCCTTTTTTATTTACTGCCAGTTTGTCGTTTGTATACTTACTCATTGGTATGTCTTGGGAACAGGCATTGAGGATCCAGCCAGGAGAGGGGAGGACACACGGCGCTGCCCCAGGGCTGCCCAGCCTGGAGGGGCCGAGCAAGCAGGGGACTCTCAGAGGGGGAGGGGCGGGGCCCCGAGAGCACAAACTGGAAGCGAGTGACAAACTGCCAGATCATCACATTTGCTCTGCTTTGCTCTGTTCGGAGGCTAATGATGCCAACATCAGATATGCTCTCTTTCTTCCCTGACTCGCCCGTGATCTGATCTGGCCACACTGACCAGCAGCTGGCAGGCAGGTCCCTGCCCGAGGTCTGTCCGCCGGTTCCTGGTGCACCGCAGTGCCACACTCCGGCCTGGTGGGCTTCCCGGACTCCGGGGCTAATGCAGCTGCAGGCTTGCCCTGGACTGTAAAGCTGACCTGAAATGGAAAAGGGGGACTAAATGCCCCTTTTTATTCACGCAGCTGTGAGTGTACTTGAGGATGGACTGCTAGAGACAGGGGTCTCTGTGACGTGCCTGCGTGGTGTCGTTTGCATGCCCAGCCTCCTCGCAGAAGTCCTAAAGGCTGCATGAGCCCAAGGATCCCTGCAAGGCAGCATGGAAGGCAGAGCCAGGGCTGCCCTACGCTTGCTGCTCACAAAGTGTTTTCTGGTCTCCTGCTGCCTAGTTACCACCAGCGACCCATCAACAGGTTCCCCGTTGGCCTCTCTGGCACCTGTTCCCACCTGGAGATGATCGGGAAGTCTCCTGAAATTGCCGAGGGGCCTCCCTCCTGTCCTCTCTGGCCTAGTCTCTCCCCACCAGAAGTGGCTGGACCTCAGGTCAGGGGCCTGGCCTTGGTCACCAAGACTCTCCATAACATGCTTCTTCCTCTAAATCGTAACCTCATCCCAAATCCAGGTCTGGTTCCCCCCCTGGGCATTCCCACAGCGCCCAGAGGGGCTGTGGCTGGTGATGACCCCAGGGCCCGGCACAGAGTAGACACTCAGTACGTGTTTGTGCTCGATAAGAAATATTTTGCAAGGCAAATAGCCCCCCCCCACATGTCTGCTTTGCCTTTTAATTGAAGACCACTCATAGCAGGGCCGCCTCGCTTCTTGGCGGCAGTGAGGATCTGGAGAGTGAGTCTTAACTGCCCTTCGTGACCTGAAGTCACCTTGAGACTCAGGCCCCTGTGCCTCTGTGAAAGGCCTTGAAATCCCCCCTCTTAAAAGATAAAATGCCCCACACTAGGGTTGCTGAAGAGGCCCGGACATGTCCCTCACTGAGTATCAGAGGGCTCCCAGCGCTTCCTCCCACAGACCCAGGCACAGCCACGTGTGCTGGTTTCAGGGTCTCGGGAATGCAAAGGGGATCTCAGACCAGCACAAAAAAGCGAATGCTGAGTCTAACATAAAGGATGAGAAACCCTTTCTTGGCCATTAAAGCCAGAATAGCTAGAGGGTTTATCTGTGACCTTCTTTACAGTGAAATTTGGCTTTGCCAAGTGCTGGTTCTGAGTTTCCACGAGAGCTTGGCGTGCCTCCTGAGGCAAAGTCGGTCATATTCAATTTAGTTCCATGCTAAGTATTGCCCATTTGTTTTCCATCTTCAAACCTTGGTAAGTCAGCTGTTGGTTAACTGGAATGCTCAGGCATCTGGAGCACTGCTCCCTCCACTGTTCTGGATACACATCTAGAGCAGGCTGTTCCCACCTGCAACTATGCATTCCGTATTTCCAGTCTTCTCATATTTGGACTCTCACTAACAGCTGCTCAGGACCAGGGACTGCTGCTGGCAGCTGGGGCTTCCTAAATTCAATTAGCAGCCAACAGAGCCCACGTCAGCCTGACAGGAGCCAGCAGGCACCGGGCAGGCATGAGGCGTGTGCCAGCATGGGCAGTGACGTTTCCCACACCTGTGCAGGCACACGAATTGCTGCCATCACTTGGCTGCCATCAGTCTGTTCACCATGGGGTGGAAAAATAGCGCTCCTGGGGCTGCAGAGACAAGAAGTCTGCATGGGCACAGCCAGGGCCTTTGGATTACAAGAGTGTCACAAAGCCATCAGTCGGGAAGCTGGTGCCATCCCCGCTATGTCTAAGTGGTCCCCTTGATTAGCTGCTCAGTGCCCAGCCCTTTGCTGGCCCATTCTCCAGGGCTCCATCCTGGACCACAGAAGGGATGAGTCCGGCCTCTGTGCACAGGGGTTTGTGTGGTCTCGGTGGGAAGGGAAAGAGGATCCACACACAGTGGTACCCGGGAGGGCCCGTTGCTAAGCGACCACAGAGCTGCTGGGGGCAGAAGGCAGAGAGACCACCGCCTGGGTCACTAAGGCTCTCCATGATGTCCTCTCCATTTCAAAACATTGACACACACTCAGCCAGGAGGGCTAAGGTGGGACGCCCGGGTCTATTCTACAGAATCCATCCTACTCTGAAAACATTCACGGGAACCCTTTTGAGCAACAGTTGATCGTGTTTCCGTTTCACCAACAAGAGTTTTACTCTTCTTTGTTCCAGAGCCAAGTGAGGCCCACTTGCGGGTATGTTGTTCTAACTCCTTCCTTTCTACCCTAGTAAGGGCCGCCCACCCAATCCAGGGTACTTGCCATGTTCCCCCCACCTCCCCCCTGCCATGCCTCAGTATCACTTTTCTCATTCATTAGGACAGCCCTACATAATTGGGGTCATTTACAGATGGCCCAATAAAGCCTGGCTCTGAAAGGCTACATGACCGGCATGAGGGCACCCAGCAGGAGTGGGGCCCAGACCAGACCCAGGCTGCTGAGCCTGCCCACAGCACAGAATAGCATCAACTCCCTGTTCTCCAAAGTCCACACCTTGGCCTCCACCCCTGTCACTCGGTAGCTCTGGTCCTGGCTGATCCTCAGCAGGAGGACAGCCAAGAAGGATGGTGCCCCCCACACTTCCCAGCATGCTTGGGGTTCCTGCCACTGCTCAAAAGAGTGAAGTCTGACAGTGTAAACCCTGAGGCCCTGTGGTGAGCAAAGTCTGTACAGGCAGCAAGCTCCCTTCCTGCATCTGAAATTGTTATTTCAGGCGTGTGTGTGTGTGTGTGTGTGTGTGTGTGCGCGCGCGCGCGCGCGCATCTGCATGTGTGAGTGTGAGTACAGCTCCTCACAGCCTCCACTGTAACCCTGTCAGGTGGCAAATTGTTAAGGAAACCCTTCCAGAAAGGCTTGATATATCATTTTGTGGCTTCGGCTGCCCCCACTCCATTCCAGCCTATCGCCATTTAAGGAGTGATGCCCCCCTCCAGACACTCTCACCAGACCCTGGAGAGGGTGGGACAGAGCTTTGCCCCCTTCTGGGTGTGGAAGGGACCCGTCGTGCCCACTCCCCAGACTGGGGAGACAGTCCGGCTCCAGCCCACCTGAAGACCTTTGCTTTCTCCTCTGCAGAGGGGTTGTTTATCCCCCAAATTACCTCCAAACTGAAAAAATGATGTTCCAGAAGAGTTCCTATGCTTCCTCCCACAGACCAGAGTGCAAACATTCTGCACTACCTGGCTTGGCTGTGAATAGCATTTATGAAGCCTAGAAACATAAACTTCAAACACTGAGCTAACCAAAATGCATTATATTTCCACTGCGGTGGACAGGAGGGTGCCTGTTTGCAGTGGGGAGGCGGGGAGGGATTGTGTGAGAGAGAGCTGAATTCTTCCCTCCACTGGGAAGTTCGTAGATAAAGCCTCACTCCAAAGAAACAGGAAGTAGAATGCTTTTTAGGTAAATTCAGAAATAATCAAGTAGAAATAGTGAGAGAGATTGCCTCCAGGGAATAGAAATGGGAGTAAGGGAGGAAAGGCTTGCCATTTTTTATAAAAAGTCTTAACTGTTAGACTCTTTAAATTATGAGCTTATGGGGGCACCTGGGTGGCTCAGTCAGTTAAGCATCCAACTCTTGATTTCAGCTCAGGTCATGCTCTCACAGTTCATGGGTTCGAGCCTCACATTGGGCTCTGCACTGACAGCACGGAGCCTGCTTGGGACTCCCCCTCTCCCTCTCTCTCTCTGCCTCTCCCCTGCTGTCTCTCAAAATAAACAAACAAACTTAAGTTATGAGCTAATGTAAGTTTGTTTAAAATATAACTTTTTAAAGGGTGCCTGGGTAGCTCAGTGGGTTAAGTAGCCAACTCTTGATCGGCTCAGGCCATGATCTCATGGTTTGTGAGTTCAAGCCCCACATCAGGCTCTGCACAGGCAGGGCAGAGTCTGCTTGGGATTCCCTCTCCCTTTCTTTCTATTCTTCCCCTGCTTGTGCTCTCTTTTTCTCTCTCTCTCTCAAAATAAATAAAGTTAAATTAAAAAATATATTTCCAATAAAACACATAACTTTTTGAAGTATCTTAAAAGTTTGAAGATATAAGAGTAAAAATCATCCTGAAAGAACTAAATACCCTTTTAAAAAAAAGAGTAAAATGGAACTTACAGAAAAAAAGTAATTGCCATGATAAGAATTCAAAATACAGATTAGCTGAAGAGAGAATCCACGATTTGGAAGATAGCTAAAGAACTAACCCGGAGAGCAGCATAGAGAGAGAAAGAAAAGGAAACTAGGGAAGGGCAGCTAAAAGATGGATGCCAGAACAAGAGGATCCAACATCCAGTAGGAGTTAAAGAAGGTGACAGTCACAAGAATGCAAGAGGGCAGTGTTTGAAGACAACACCTGGGAATTGTCCAGAACTAAAGAAATATGTTAGTCTTCAGATTGAGAAAGTATAGTAAGTTCCAGGAAACCTGATATATGCAGACCCATGATTAAACAAATAACAGCAAAACTGTTGAACATCAAAGACAATGAGAAAAGTTTGAAAGCAACCAAACATATTACCTACAAAGAGACAACGGTTAGACTGACAGAAAACAACAGCCAGCAAGCCAATACTGAAACACAGTGGAATAATACTGGAAACTGCAAGTGGCCTCAGATGTAGGGAGGAGAAATGCAGGGGGAGGGGGGGCAGTAGAGAGAACTGTACACAATAAAATAAAAGATTGACATAGGGCAGTTACTGGTAGTTGCCTCTAATATCCATCTCCCCACCCCCTTAAGTAACAAAATCTCAAAGTTATCTGGACACATTGCCATTCTTTTTTTCTTTTAAGTTTTTAATGTTTATTCATTTCTGAGAGAGACAGAGTGTGAGTGGGGAGAGGCAGAGAGAGAGGGAGACACAGAATCAGAAGCAGGCTCCAAGCCTCTGAGCTGTCACTGACACAGGGCTCGACCCCATGAATTATGAGATCATGACCTGAGCTGAAGTCGGACGCTTAACCAACTGAGCCACCCAGGTGCCCCCTGGACACATTGACATTCTGACAAAAGACCACATTCCCTAGACTTCAGTATTACTAAGTTGGCCTTGCAGATAAATCTGCCAAGTGAGATGAAACAGAACTGTTACGTGAAATTTCTAGGAAGCCATCTTACTGCCCTACTTCTTCCCTTCCTCCATATTGCCGCCTGGAAGGAGGATATTTTGGCTGGTGCTGTAGCTCCATCTTGGATCCAGGAAATGGCAGAATGGAGAATGGGTTGACCCCAGGTCTATGACAAGTTGGTAGAGACACCATGCCAGCTCTGAATTTCTTCCCTCTGGATTCTTTTACATGAAAAGATAGCAAAACCTTAGAATTTGTTAAAGTCACCCTTTGGGGACTGCCTGTTACTGCAAATTTAATCTTACCTGATGCTGAAGAGCTTTTAACTGCAAAAACAAAACAGGAACCCAGACTTGAGAGAGACCTTGAGAAGGAGGAGATGGGGAGGAACAAAGGCAGGTGCTCAAGCCTGAAAGCCTGGGCAGGAGGGAGGACCTGCCTGTGTGCAGAGTGTGGACCCTTCCTGCTACAGAGAGTTCTCACAGGGCAGGGCACAATGGGAGACACCCCCCAGAGGGTCCTACCTCAAGGCCTCTAATAACCATCACCCTTGGTAGTTGTGTGACACCCTCTCCAGGAGCAGACAGAGACCACCCTGTGGGTTCTTTACCGCATGACAATTTAGAGTTGTCACAGAGCTGAGGTGAGCTGGCTATGTTCTTAGCGTCTTTGGCACAGTGGGGATGTGTCCCTACAGGTCAGTGGTTTTTGACTGTTTGAAGCTCCTTAGAGAGTGGGGGGCTGCAGGGAGGGGGAGACACACACACACACACACACACACACACACACACACACACACATAGGCTCCCAAGAAGGGGAGCAGCCTTGCAGTTGATTTTGTAGCAATCACAAGAGCCTGTGTTTCTTTTCCCTTCAGGACCACAGGCTGCTCCCCCCTGGGGGTGTGAGTCTCCCACAGAGGCAGGGGCCTGCACCCCAGCCTTCCCTCTACAGAGTGAGGTTGTCCCAGGATGTGTTTCATTCTTTTGGCCTCTGGACTTGAGAGAAGTCTTCTAAGATTTCACCGAATACAATTACAAACCCCACAAGCCCTCGTGTCCTAACTCTAACTGGCAGTTATTGAAAAGATGATGATGACTTAGATGTTTTAATTAGCCTGTGTGTAGGAGCACCGTGGTTCTGCTCATTTGAGTGAGTTGATTTCAAAGCCAGCGTGTCGTCATTAGCAGCGATGATAGGAGCCCAATCATTCAGACAGTTTCCCTGTGGCAAGCTCCACGCTAAGGACTTCCATGCGTCATCCCACTTAATCCTCGTGATTGCCCCATGAGGCGAGCTCTCCCATTATCCCAGTTTTTCAGATGGGGACACTGACAAGTAACTAGTCCACTGTCCCTCCACAAGGAAGTGGAGGAGGCAGACCCTGGGTGAGTTCTGATCTATGGGACTCCAAAGTCCTGGAAGACCAGGTGAGGACACAGGGCCGCAGCTGTCCTGCTTCTTCCCACAGACCCTCTGGGAGACCCCATAGCCCTTTCTGCCCTCTGGCTCCCAGACTTAGACTTAGGGTCCCCCTAAACTAGAGGTTTACAGCCCCTCTCCTATGACACACATCTCCTCTCTTCTGGGGCCCCCACCAACTTTTGTGGGGCTTTGATCACCTCCTTTGAGGAAAGTGGCCGTAGGGTTCCATCTGGAAAAGGGCACTAGCTATTGCCTTCACTGTTCTCCGTTCCTCTCCCCTCCCAGCCACATGACTTGATCTCCTACTTGGGGGGGCGGGGGCGGGGGTGCTGGGGGCAGGGTACGGAGGGAACAAGCTCTTAAATCCCATCCTTTCTCCCCAGCTCCACTGCTGATGCCCTAAAGTTTATGGACTCCATGGCTTTATTTCTTGCTATTAAAACCAAGATTTTAGAGCTTTAGAAATAAATTATTTTTCAAAAAGCCTGTCTTCTGCAAATTGAAAGCCTTCTTTCCAGAAAATTGTCTCTGCTGTGAGTTTTAAAAGCCAAGAATTTTACCCCTCTGTGTTCAGTGCACCATACTCTCCCCTGAGGCCCTAACACTCAGCCTCACGTCTAGTTTTAATGGCGGAAGAACTTAGGAGAAAAAATACTTTGCTGAAAATGAAAAACCACTCGCTGTCATTTTTGAAATACTCTCCTGTTCCCCTGGCGATGGCTTTGGATAAGACAGGGCCTCGGTGTCCTTGTCTTTTGAGTCAGGAGGTAATGCCACCATCCCTCGGTCCTCACCAGCTGCGGCGACCCGTGACTCTGGCGTTCCAGCAGGATATTGGTGGAGTCCTTTCGAAATGGACATTTGTGAGGAAGGGTCTGTCTGTCCTGCAATTTGAGGCAATTTGGGAAATCCAGGATCATTCTGAGGCGTCCACACCTCCCGAACAAGATTGGGCACAAGACAAATGGTTTCACCTGAAATGAGAAGCCGGCCGTCTCAATCTGCGAGGATGTAGAATTGGGGTTGTTTGGGGCCTGATTTGTGAACTTGAATGAGGGCTTCTAGAAAGCTATTTGTGGAATTCATTGCTGTCTCTGGCTGCAGCTAACACCTTCCATCTTCCATCTCCTCGGAATCAGGGATTTCACATTCCATGCATTCATAAAATACGGTGGACGGTGGACGAGGGAGCGGTGTATGACGGGTGGGGGCAGGACGATGGGGTGGGCTCGGGGAGAACCGTGGGCACCACACTGGGAACCTGCCATTCACCTCCCACTGCCTAACACCAGGGTCTGCTCTTGCCTGCTTTATCCTAGCAAAACCCTCAAAGGGATTTCCTCAGACCTGTGGGGGAGGGGTGGGGGAGGGGGTGGCTCCCCATTCATAGAGTTTTAAAAGCAAAGGGAATTTTGCACCTGAACCCTGGTCTGCACCTTTGCCCTCGTCTGCCTGCCTCCATGTATCCTCAGTTTTTGGGACTGGTCAGAGAGAGGCCTTCTGAAGGGGCCCCAAGTACTGTGAGCACAGTGCTGGGAAGAGGACTGGAGCCCTGGGTGCCAAGGCAGTGGTAGGGAAGGGTTAGGACCACCAAAGAGGAGCTAGAAAGTTTGACCAGGTTCAACTCAAGTCACAGCACATTTTAAGGGAGCTGAAGGCATCTCAGATCTTTTCTGAAACAAGGTTTTTTTTCTCTCAAACAGCCATTACACTTCTGATGCCGCCTAGGGCAACTTTCTGGATAAAAGTGTAATTTAAATTTAAAAACTGAATTAGTAAAGGAAATTAGTTTTCTAAGCTACCCTTTAATGCCCTTGGAAGAATTTGACTAATATACTCACTTCCAAGCCTTGCTTTGCTTATCTATAAGATGGGGGTAATGCCTCATGCTCTCTTTGCCTCCCGAGGCTGCTGTGATTCTCAGTAAATCCATGCATGAACTGATATATAGCTCTCTATATGTAGATAGCTCTGTATCCGTGAGAAAGCCTGCTAAGCCTTCTTTTGTTTTCCGCATTAATTCCTTGGTCTACAAGGTGCTGTTTGTTGCTGAGCAGGAAGTTCCCGGAACCACCTCCTGCAAGTTTCACAACAGAGATGGGGTCTGCAGGCTTTGTCCCCGGTAGGGGTGGGGGCCGACCGTGCTGGATACGTTTTAGCCTCAAATGGCCTGTTTGCTCCAGGAGCTCCAGGGCCTTTGACCAAAGGGCACAATCAGGCTTGGTGCTCTAGGATACTGGCTGACCAGCCTCTCAGAGCCAGCGTGTCTGCAGATAGCTCCTGGCTCTGAAGCCTCGAGTCCTGTTTGTGAGCGGCCCATGGATGGAGTCTCAGTTCTTTCTAATATGGCCAACCTTGGGAGCTCTTGGCTAACCAGAAGAGTATGGGGTTAATTAGTGCACCCTCTCCCTGGCCATGATGTAGGGAGGCTTTGCCACAGGGCTACACTTCCAAAAAGGAGGCTATTTCTGTTCAAGATCAGACCTGGTGATTCTATTGCATATAATTCTCTATGCTCTGAATTTATAAAATGCACAGCTTAGAAGTGATAATGTGAGAAGGCAGTTTGTATGACTGTAGATGCCTGGAAGTTATCATGGTTGGCCTGTGTGGCCCCAGACAGGGGTTCAGCGTGCTGGAAGGAACAAGGCTCTGGGGCTGCCAAGAACGGGGTTCTTCGTCTCTGCCACATCCCACGTGTATTAATTTGGGCAGGTGTCTTATGTTATGAGTGTTTCCTCATCTCTCAAATGGAGAATAGGGCTGTGTGGGGAATGAAGTAAGATGATAAATGGAAATAAGGCAGCTGTAAAATTCCTGGCTCAGAGTAAGCCCTCAATGAACAGCAGAGGCGGTTCCATCTTTATTAGTTAATCGTTGTCTCGTTCAAGATCCTCTTGAGGACTAAGAAGAGGAAACTGCATGGGGCTGACCTGGCCTCCAGGAAGTGAGAGTCCGGGAAGGTTGTGCCGGGTAGCCTGCACCACCTCCACCCTCCCTGTACATCCTAAAGTGAGCCCTGGCCATGCGCACAGAGTTCACGGCCAGCCCTCCTCAGGAAAGAGGCCTGCCCGGCCACAGGGAGACCCGTTCCAGCCGGCTGTGCCAGTCAGCCTAGTCACATGCAGATGGAACAGGCCAACAGGGATCATGAGACATGTGGGGAAAACCAAGAGCATAAAAGAGAAGAGCCAAGGTGAATGAAACAACTAACTCTGGGGCAGGGTACCTGGGGGGCTCAGTTAAGTGACTGACTCTTGGTTTCAGCTCAGGTCATGACCTTGAGGTTCATGAGTTCAAGCCCTGCATTAGGCTCCACATTGAAAGTACAGAGCCTTCTTGAGATTCTCTCTCTCCCTCTCTCCTCTCTCTCTCTCTCTCTCAAAATAAATAAATAAACTTAAAAAAAATCCATGGGGGATATGGAACAAAAGCAAAATAGATTAATCTTTTTCTTTTTAATTTTTTTAATGTTTATTATTGACAGATAGAGACAGAGCATGAGCATGGGAGGGGCAGAGAGAGAGAGGAAGACACAGAATCAGAAGCAGGCTTCAGGCTCTGAGCTGTCAGCACAGAGCCTGACGCAGGGCTTGAACTCACAAACCATGAAATCATGACCTGAGCCAAGGTCAGACGCTTTACCAACTGAGCCACCCAGGCGCCCCAAAATAGGTTCATCTAATAAACCCTTAGACTTTAGAAGATAATGTTTCTATAAAATGAGAAAGCGCTGCTAGGAAAAAGAAGACTAGAACAAGAAATAAATTTTGGAAATTAAAATACAGTTGCTAAAATCTAAACTTCAGTAGAAGGAGTCAAAGAAAAAGTCAAAGGAAGTATCACATAATGCACATTTTAAAAGAGAAGGAGACAGAAAAACTGAGAGATATGGACAGTCAAGCCAAGGGCACCAATATCCATGGAATCAGTCAGACTAGTCACAGAGAGACTTGAGGGGGAAAATTAGGGAAAGAATAACAGAAGAAAAGTTCCGAGAGCTGAACTGACATAGACCTTCAGATGGAAAGACCCACTGAGAACCGAGCAGAGGGAATGAAAGAAGTTCGAGGACCACTTGGGTGGCTCAGTCATTGAAGCATCCAACTCTTGATATCAGCTTAGGTCATAATCTCACGGTCATGGACTTGAGCCACACATGGGGCTCCAAGCTAAGCATGGAGGCTGCCTGGGATTCTCTCTCCCTCTCCCTCTGCCTCTCCCCCCACCTCAAAAATAAATAAACTTTATTTTTTTAAATTTTTTTATTTATTTTTGAGAGAGAGAAAGAGCACAAGCAGAAGAGGGGCAGAGAGAGAGAGGAAGACACAGAATCCGAGGCACGCACCAGGCTCTGAGCTGTCGGCACAGAGCCCAACGTGGGGCTCAAACCCATGGACCGTGAGATTGTGACCTGAGCCAAAGCCAGAGAGGCTCAACCAACTAAGCCACCCAGGCACCCTTAAACAAATAAACTTTTAAAAAAAGAAGATCCACAGCTGCGTATCTCCTTGAAATCTAAGAACATCAAGGATGGAGAGAAGATTCTAAAGGCTTCCAGAGAGAAAAGACATGTCATCCACAAATACTCAAGAACCACTGTTATCACATAGGCCTTGTAGACACTAGAAAGCAGTGAAGCGATTGCCTTCCAATTTCTGAGGGAAAACAGTTTCTCCCTAGAATCCTATACCACATAAAGACATTCTCAGACAAGAAGGACATCAAAAATTACCTTCCTCTTGACTGACAAAGAGCAGGGATGGGGTGGGGCAGGGGAGCATAATGTAGTAAAACAGAAAAGTAATCTGAAAAGAAGAGCTGGTCCAAGAAACCGCAGAATTAATTCACGTGTGTCATGAAAGGAAATCCCAGCTAGGACAGGTGGGCCAACCACCTAGGATACGGAGGCACATCATCACGTAAGAAGAGGAAGGCACAAGGTCCTGAGAACACAGTCCTCAACCAGAAAACGGATTCCATTTCACAGAAATAAGATTAAGTAGCTCTAAAAGACCTTAGTGATGTGATAAAAAAAAAAAATGAATCTTTATACATTTTTCAAGGCAGTTCAAAATTCTGGGAAAATCAAATTGCCAACAAGAAAGGCCTGGATAAATATATGGCAATCTAAGATGGGTCACAATGTTGCATTATCGGAGGAAAGGGAAACAAGAGAACTATGCCCATGAAGCCTATAGCACAGTCTCCTTCAGGCAGCACAGGTGGGTCCCCTGAGCCTTCCTTCCCTCCCTGAGGTGTGGTTCGTTGTGTCTTCCTGTGGAGGATGGTTACGTCATCAGAGTATTGGTAATCTCTGTATTCTTTTGCATTTTGAGTGTCAATGTATAGAAATTTAGGCTTATTACCTATAGTTACAGAATGCAACAAGGTAAAAATTAATGTTATAGAACCTTTAGGTCAGAAATAACAGGAAGGGATCTGGGGTTGGATTTCTCCCTCAGGAAAGGGGCAAGAAAGACTGCCTAATTGATCTAAGGTTTGGGCGTCTTGTTTTTATGATATGCATATATTGCTTTCAAACCTTTGTGAAAAGTCATGCCACATTACACATCTGAAAAGTTTCATTCCAGCTAATTTTCACAGGCTATCTCATGCCTGTAAGAATTCACTGCATTTTCTGTTCTGTGCCTTTTACTGTATTTTTATTTATTTGCTGTTCTCCGAAGATTGTAATTTTGAATGGCTCAATATAGTTTCTCAGCTGAAAATGTCAATGTATTTCTGTAATAAAAATGCCAATATGTATGTATATATCTGGAATTAGCATAGAGATGATTAAGGCAGTTCAGTGTTGATCAATAATCATATTTGATTTAGGTTTTTTACTTTGCTTCCTTCAACCATCTTGTACTTTGATATTTATTACCACCCACTGAGATTCTGGCCTTGACTAAATAGAAGTTGCGGGAGGAAATTCACAACCTAGCGATTGAATTCAAGTGGTGTTGCTTTCAGAATAACAATACAGAATTAGGTCTCGTAGAGTAAATAGAAGCCCAGTAAATGGAAACTGTACCCCTAATAAAAATATCTCTTACTGCCTTGAACACATCAAAACAAATATCACCAAACTGTGGCCCCCAGTGATAAACACTTTATATTTCAACTATAGGGTCAGAGTTTCTTTCATTTGTGCTAAGCAGTTTGACCAAAACGTGTATTTTTTGCCACCTGTGGTTTTAGAAGATCTGAAATTCTCAGACCCCAGGATTCAGAAAGATGAGAGCGTATTGGAAAAGTTCTCTATATTCCATGTTCTGTGGGACACTCTGGGCCTGCTCACGTGTTCCTCGGACGGAGAGATGGCTCTGAGCCAACCTCGAAGGGAGCCCAGACGCTGGCCAGCCTCGTGCGGCCTCCACGTCTGTGCCCAGCCCCCAGTCCTCTGCTGGCACAGCTAGTGGCCCAGAGAAGACATTCCCCATCAGAGCCAGCTTCAACTGTCCCTCTGTCCTGCTCACAGAGGACTCAGAGGGTAAATCCATAAACCTTCTGTGTTTTTCCAGAGTTGCTAGGAAAATCTATGCCTTCTGCTTTGCTTCTTGCTAATTGAAATGCAACAGACTTTTCCAGGACCTTATGGTCTGAGCCTTCATTATAACGCATATATCACACGATATAGCCGTCATCCTGAAGGGCTGGCAGGGTGCCCCCCGGACTGTTTTTCCTCAGAACGAAGGAAATGCCCCAACCCTCATGGTCAGTAGGATGATGATAGACACTGGGCTTTTCCAAGGAGAGTGGGAAGCAGCTCTCCTTGGAAGGTCAGGATCTGTGAGCACCCAGAAACAAGAGTCTTCTGGGAGACAGTTAAAAAGGCAGAATTTGGGGTGCTTTGCGTGCCGTGATTGCTGTGACACAAAAACGTGCAGCTTGAAGGCAAAGGACTGAAGGGATAGAGATGGCCTTGTGGTTTGAGGTTTGAGAATTTCTGATGATTATTTTTTCCTTTTTCCATATTGTCTCATGATCCTCATGAAGCAACAACTTTGAGGGCTATGATTTAGTTGTTCGAATTTAATAGAAGTTTTTCCGGCACCTTGGGCTCTTTCTAATTTTATAAATGAGCCACAGTGCAGCATAGGGATGAGATTCAGCCCCATTGCCTGGGTTTGAACCCTTCTTCCCTTCCCTTCCCTTCCCTTCCCTTCCCTTCCCTTCCCTTCCCTTCCCTTCCCCTTCTTTTCCCATCAGGGGAAAACACCCCCACTACCAACAGGCTCAGCAAAAAGGACCCTTTCACTCTTCTGTCTCCAACAGTGAGCTATGCCAGGGACACTTCCATTTATTTTTTTTTTAATACATTTTTTTAATTTATTATTTTTGAGAGAGAGAGCGTGTGGGAGGGGCAGAGAGAGAATCCCAAGCAGGCTTCACACAGTCAGAGCAGAGCCCAACACAGGGCTGAACTCATAAACCATGAGGTCGTGACCTGAGGCAAAACCAAGAGTCAGATGCTTAACTGACTGAGCCACCCAGGTGCCCCAGGACACTTTCAGTTCAGTAGGGGGCTACCAGCAGACACAAGCACCCAAGCCTCGAAGGCAGGCATCCATGAAGGTACAGGTTTCCTTGGGGCCCATCAGCCACCCCATCCCGGGCCCTGAGTAGCTCTGCCTGATGTCCCATCTATTCTAGCTACTGCAGGTGTGAAGGCCACAGAAGAACAATCCCACCCCTTCCTGTGCCCACCAGCCCGTGCCCACATGTTATCCCTGTATCACTGCCCTCTTCTTGTTCTGTGTGTACATGTGTGTGTGCACCTGCATGTGTATGTGTGTGTGCACGTGTGTACATGTGTTGTGTGCATGGTGTGTGCATGTTTGTGCTTGCGTGTATGTGTGCGCACATGTGTGTGCATGTGTGCATGCGTGTGTGTGCATGGGTGTGCACATGTGTGTGTGGTGTTTGCATGTGAGTATGCATGTGTGTGCGTATGTGTATGTGTGTGTTTTCATGTTTGTATGCGCGCATTGTGTGTGTATGTGTGTACATGGGTGTGCACGTGTGGTGTTTGCATGTGTGTATTCATGTGCGTGTGCATGCATGTGTGTGCATGTGCTTGCATATGTGTACATGTTTGTGTGTGCATGTGCGTGCTGTGGAAGCCCAGAGGCCCTGAGGTGCCCCAGCCCTCCAGCAGCATCTTGTTGAGCGGGGCCTGCCCGGCAGGCCTTCCAGAGAAAGTCGCAGGCGGCTCCCAGTCAGGGTTCTCCCGTGTGCCTGGCCCCACACACACCACCCCTGCCAGAGCCCACAAGCAGGAGCCAACTCCCAGTGTTTTTCCTCCTTGGGTGTGTGGAGTGATAATATAGCAAATGAGCAAGTCGACAGCTTGCCTCCTTCCTGGGGTAGTGTAAGTGAAAGACGAAGGATGCTGCTCGCTCAGGGATGAGTTACGCAAGATGCCACGCTTTTCCTGACAGTGTGCTTTGCTCGGCGATGGCACCGTAAGGTTCCTCTGGCTCCAAGCTGTCTTTGCTCCATCCCCTTCCCTGCACTCTCTGACCCTCACAGGCCTCTCCTCACATTCCCGCTCCTGCCAATCTCTCTGGTCACGTGAGGGCCTGGTACCTTCTTTCCTCCTGGTTCTAAGCCTGCTGTTCCCTGAGCTTCAAGCGATCCTGCCTCAGACTCTCCAGACCCGCCTCCCCTGGGGCAGTCCCTGCCATTAGTCCTTCCTGTCTGCTCAATGTCCGGTCCCAGCTCCCTGTCAGTTCCTGGGATCTGATGGGCCCTCTCTGGGACAGCACTGTGGACAGGCAGCTCAGGTGCTGGGAAGGTCACATGGGAAGCCGTGGGTGCCTGACAGACAGTGCTGGAGCAGCTTCTAGGCCCTCTCATGTACCTGGTCCAGGTACCTGCACTTTGGTAGACCCGGGGCCGGAGGTTGACTGCAATATGCTAAAGACTTCTGATATGTCAGTAAGATAAGTACTCTTACTGTTCTTGCATTATGGATGGCCTTCAGAGAGGTTAGGCAACTTACCTGAGATCACACAGCTTGTAGGTGGTACATCCAGGGTTCGTAGCTAGGGTTTCTTAGAGGAAGAATGTTTCACAGTGGGTGCTGGCAGGACACAAGCATCACAGATGAGCAGAGAGCAGGGCTTGGGGTAGAGGTGCAGGGAGGTAATGGGATCTGAAGTCGGTGCTAAAGTGTTGGGAGGTGGGTGTGCTCCACCTGCTGATAAGAAGAGGGAAGAGAGGAAAGAGGTTCCCACTGAAAGCCCTCCATGACGCCTGCCTCACCCCCTTCTCCTCCTCTCCCCCCATACTCACACACACCCACCCTCACGGGGGCTTGGCAGGGAGTCCACGTGTATGTGAAGTGGTGGAAGAGGCTGGTGAACTTTGGCTGTGCTCTGAGGTCTGAGAGCCAGAGGCTGAACCCGGCTAGTGTCCACTGGGAAGCTGGCTGTCAGTGCAGGATGGTCCTCTAGGCTTCGTCTCAGACTGTGGGCACTGAAAGCAAATGCGTCTGCATTCCCGCACATGTGTGGGTTTTTGTTTTTGTTTTTGTTTTTCTCCTCTGGTTGTTTAGGACAGGGGCTGGAGAAGCCGCCCAGGGAGCCCTGTTGGAAGAGCCCTAAGCCTCCCTCTCTGGCTGTGTGACATCAGTGGCTGGAGGTCCCCTGGACAGTAATTTCAGAGGACCTTCACATGTCACACATGAACCTTCAGGAAGCCTCACAGTGGGTCCAAAAGCTGACTGTGTTTCCATCGACCTGAGAGCTCCTCTAAACAGAGGCCTGGGCCCCCTCTCCAGAGGGCCGGTCAGACTGAGACCCAAACAGCCCTTGTTTCCAGCCGTCTCAGGGACTGACCCTACATTTTTGTCCAGTTATCTGAGTGAATTATTTCATTCTTTCTTTATGTCCTGAGCAAACCCACATCATCATTTTATTAATGTATTTGCAATTACCGGGTAATGACTTCCAGTTTAGTGTGGTCTGCGATACGGGGACACTTAATCACATATCTGCGTGATGGGCCTTTAAGTTCTCTGGGGCCAGAAGCTTTTCCCATCAATTAAGCTTCAAAGAAATGAGTTTTAGGCTCATCTGCAACTGTATTTTTTATGTTTCTTTTATGGCTCCCCTGCTTTTCTCCTGGTGTCTTTAGAGATACCAGGAAATGTGGTGTGTGGCTGAGGTATTTATGTGATATGCAGAGAACAGGTTTATAATGGTCATTATAAAATATCAAAGTGCTTTGAAGTAGGACAGTTTATATTTCCATTACAGTCATTTCATGGGTGCCCTCCTCAGTGCCATAAGGGAAAGGGATGTTGCCCTGGAGGTGTTTTCTTTGGAAAGAAGTCACATTCCAGAACCTTCCATGGATCCCACACTCACCCCACACTGCACAGGTCTCAGAAATCTTACCCATGAACAATGGAAAGAAGATTTCCCTGCCATCCAGGATGCTTCTCCTCTGTGTCAGGTGAGATGCTGTCCTGGGCCACTGACCCCTGCAACAGCCCCGAGGACAGAGATCCCCTTTGCCCAGATGAGGAAATGGGGCTCAGGGAGAGAAGGTCTGAGCATCTCATGCATGGACCTCGTTAGTCATACTGATTCTCTCCTCTTGCCCCCACTTATGTCAAGAAGTTGGGTTTGACTAGAGAAGGTTCCAGGTAGAGGCAGAAGGCATGGACTATCTACATTCATTTAACCCAGCCATCTCAAGGACTGACCCATTGGTTGTTCTGTGGCATCCTGGACCTGGGGTCAGAAGGAAACGTATGTATGTCTCAATAGAAGCAACTGTGGACAAAAGTCACATGTCCATCCATTTGGTCCTTCCTTTGTTTGTCATACGCTGGCTGTGTGCTAATCACCTGCTACAGTGCCCGCTGGCTCCCAGGCCATGACAAGAAGGGTGTGGTGGACAGGGAGAGGAAGCAGAAATGATAAATGTTGGGAAGGGGGTGCCCAGGGCACTGTGAGGACACATGGGCACGTGAACCCGGCCAGGAGCAGTGGGGAAGGGAGGTACAGGGAAGCAGTGTGCCACCTGAGACCCAGAGATGATAAGGAATTTGCCCAGAGGTGATGCCGGGCCAGTTCGAGATGATGAAGGGGGCTCAGGTTTGTGAGTGTGGAGAGGCCAGGTGAGGCCAGAGAACTGCAGGCCAAAGGGAGCAGCTTGACTTTACCCTGAGGGCAATTGGGAGTCCCCCAAAGATTCCTCCAGGTGCTGAGTAGAGGGGATTCGACTGGGACAAGATTCAAGTCTGAGGGCTAACCATGGTGAAATAATCATCCAAGTAGTGTCAATGGTTTCCTTGAACTGAAATAGAGTCGGTAGCAGTGAGGGAAACTGGAGCCATCAGGAAACACTCAAGAGGCAGAAATGGCCTGAGCCAGGATCAATGGGCCAGGGATGGGTGGGATTTCAGGGGCAATGTGTGATGTGTGGTTTGGACAGCTGGGGGCTTTGGTGCAGGGCCACTGGCTGGGTCGGGATGTAAAAGAAGAGGCAATCTCGCTGGTAGGTTCAGTGTGGGCCACGTTGAGTCTGAGGTTCCTGCAGGACAATGTGGGGCGATGTCAGGCCAGCAGTGGGGTATGAGGTCTGGAGCTTAGGAGAGGGTCTGGACTGGGCAGTGCATGGACACCTCTCCAGTCTTCCCCTGCTCCAGCCCTTGATTGACAGGAGACGCTACGGGGAGCAGCCAGAAGCTCCATCCGCTCCATCCAGCTTCTGTCTCCCCTTTAACCAAAGAACCAGAAGCTCTAGAAAGCCAGAAGGGCAGTGGCAGGAGGAGCAGCCAGATACTGTCATCAGTGATGAGATGTGACAGTGAATGTGGATGCCAGAGCAGGAAGATGGAGCATGGCAAAGAGGCCATCCTGGGGGTCCCGCTCATGTCCCACCCACAGGAGCTGCTCCCGAGAGAGCACCTGGGCCTCCATCTGAGGGCCACTCACAGGCAGAGCCAGTGAGGTGCCCCATCCCTGGGCAGTTGGCACTTTTCAGAGCGTACGTGGTGCGGTGGCCTGGGGCAACAGAGGCAGAAAGCGTAAACCAGACCCCTGTGGAAGTATGGCTCGCCCGGCGCTCCATCATGCCATGCCCAATGCAAGCAGGGACACCAGAAGTCTCCGGCTCCATTCAGCCCAGACCCCCATGGAGCTCACCTGCCAGCCAGACATTTCCCCAGGGGTGACCCAGGAGGCAGACACACCAGGGATTCAGTCTCGCACTCATACACAGCCTGTGATACACAAACACCCTCCCCTGCCAAATGCCTTCCACACACGTGCTAACCACCCAAACACTCTCTAGGGCCATACAGGTATGAATGACTTCTAGACAAGCGCCATGACTGTTTTCAACAATCTCTGTTGCTTCAAACCCCCAGGATGTTTAGTACATGTCACTTAGACGTTAAATCAACTCCACCGAGCCAGGTGATCTGGAAAAGGACTCTTCTCCGGCTCTTAGGTTTGCTTTCTGATAAATGGGATGATGATCCTTCGCTGGTGGTGTGTATTTAAAGCTCTGAGAGGTGGACAGTCTCCAGTGTGTAACATGCGGTCTGAAAACTAAAGACCTGAGCTGGGAGAAGAATCTCCTAAGACTTGAGTGGCGTTTTGAATGTAATTATTACCGGTGTTCCCATGCAGCAGCCCCACCTCCAAGCCAGCAGACTCCCTCATTTTGTATTTACTTTTAGTCCCACACCATTTTCTGTGATCCAATAGCTCTTCCACGTTATTTGAAAGCCATAATCACAGCCATTTGCTCCGGGGGATTTGATCCTGATAAGTGGACCCAGACCCACTCCGTGAATTCGCCATGGGCTTTGATTCAGCGTCAGTGCCCCCCAGCCACACCAGCACAGCCGCCTGCATCCTGTTTTACCTTCTCCTTTTGAAATCGAGGTGTAGAGTGTGCCCACTTTAGTTGCAGGGGATTCTTTACAGCCTGCTTCTTAGTTGGCAGATGTAAATTTGGCTCTGTTGTTTGGCTCACGGGGACAGAAGCCCCCACCTAAGGATGCAAGCTTGATTTCCCTTGATGGTCTGCTTGATAAGCATGCACAGCTAGTCCAGAGACAGGGCCCAGTGTGCCCATCCCAGCCTCACACTCGAGTAAGGGCGGGCTGGAGGCTCTAGGACATACTGGGAAGGACGCTTCCCAGAGCTGAGCAATGTGGGCCTGGAGCCCCCCCACCCCACACCTCCCTGAGTGCAAGCCTGCTCCAGCTGCAAGAAGGGAGGAAGGACACAGCCTAGCAGTGCCCACATTCTCATGTCCGGGAGGATTGGCCTCTTGTCCGCTCTGTGCCCCAATGCCTGGCCCAGGGCTTGTTGCACCTGCGCCCCCAGGTACATCAGGTGTCAGTGTGCCTCTTCTGACTGAGTGGGGATAGGACCTAAGCACCATTCAGGGCTGGCTGTGCTCATTCCCCCCTCCCCCCATTCCCACCTCCTCCCTCAGCTGGACAGCCCAGCTTTGCTGGGGAGGATGTAAGTGTGTTTTCTGGAGCCTCCAGATGATGGAGTTCTTCACCCCCTGCCTCTTTGGCCTGTGTTCATCCTGCGATCTACAGTTACGGTAAGCCTGGCAGTAATTCATGCGCTTGTGAGTTCACAGAGCAGGGGTGAGCTTCAGAGTCTCCCATCTCTGCCAAGCCAGGTGTTCAGACTGGTTATAAATTATCTCCTGCCTTGGAGTAAAACGCCCTCCGCTCCTTCCGTGTGTTATCCGAAAGTCAGGTCACCTAGGATCAATTAGTCTGTCCCCAGGCACCAAGTGTGGGTAACAATGCGGTTGTGGCAGGTGTAGTAACCACAGGAAAGGTCCATATGCTTCCTGTCCCTGAGGCTCCTATTGTTGGCACATTAGGGCCCCTCTGTTTGGCAGGCGTGTACCACATGTTGGAAAGCAAGTTAGCACCACAGGGCAGTTAATGTTGAAAATCAAGTGCGGAGTCTGGACCCTAATTGCCACAGAAAGGCGGACGGCTTTCTAGGAGTGCACGATTGAGCTGTGCCCAGAAGGATAGGCCAGGACACTACTTCGGTTCAGAGTTATGGGCCGCAAGGCCTGCAGGCTCAACTTTGCCGTCTGTCCTGGGTGGCCAGTCAGGCATCACTGGAGCATGAGGTGTGGCTGCAGAAGGGTCCATCTTGTCCCCTCTGAGCACATGACCCTTGATGCTCATTTCTGGGCCACACAAGCCAAGCAGCCAGGGCCATGGAGTCTGAATTGCACCTGGGCCTGAGCCCTCATTTCAGTCCTCACAACCTTGGAGAGCAGGAAGAGAAAACTGAGGCAGAACAGGCCAGGGCATGGTCCGTGAGAGGTTCTAGGACCTTACTCCCAGACCCCGATCCTGGGGCTCCACAGAGGTCCCCTGGGTGCCAGGGCCCATGGCACACTCTCACTGAGAACACATCGACTGGCCAGCTACCTCCACACCAATACCTCTTTGCCAAGAGTCACCCACTGCCAGCCAGGCCTGCAACATGGGGCAGTGTTCCATGGGAGGACATTTCTAGGAGGGCACCTTAGCTCTGGACTCAGCATGCATCACACACCTCGCGGGAGCTGAGTGTGAAGGGGAGGCAGGACACCCCAGGCCAGCGAGGACCCCCTGACCCTCAGCCTCTTCCATTCCTTCTCCTCAAGCTGTTCAGCAAAGCACACCCTACACCCATCCTCCTCCCCAGAGACCCAGGTCTGAGCTAACAAGCAGCATCCCCAGGGAAGATAGATGACTTGTTGCCTGGCCAAAGGGATGCCCAGTCCAGGGCGATTTGACCAGAGACCAGACACACTGCTGCTCCAGGTCAGTGACCCCTGCCTGTGAACTGCCAGCCCCTCCAGTCCCTCTTCCGCGTGCCCAGCCCTGGGCCTGGCCAAGGACGAAGCTCCTACCCAAAGCAACTAATATCTTTCAGATGCTGAGAAGCACCAGGCTGCCTCTTTTAAATAAACATATTATTGAAGTATAACACACACAGAAAATGAATAAATCACAAGAGTATAGCTCAGAGCATTTCCAGAGAGAACGCATCTTGTGACTGGCTCCCGGGGCAAGAAAGAGAATCTTACCAGCACCCGGGAGTGTCACCCACTCGGCCTCACTCAAGTCCCCACGCAAGCACAACTGCTGTTCAGGTTGCCTTTTGGAAGAGGAGAGGTTGTGGCAAATCAGAGAGGTGGTGAGAGCCAGCACGGTCACTTACAGGAGGCCCCAAGAAGAGGGAGGACACTTTGGAAGAAGACGGAGGAGACCAGCGGGTTAAGAAAAGCTCCACGTGAGTGTAGAAGGAAATGACCTTGTCGGTGTGGCAGGCACAGACCAACTGGCATGTGAGCCCAGCACTTGGAGCACAAAGCCACTCTCTAAGAACTGAAGGGTATGGTTGCAACGTCAGCTTGGAGCTTGGACCATTTCTAGACTCTGCACAGAAAGAAGAGGCTTTGGAATGAAAGCGGTAGAAATTGTTAGTGGAGTAGAAAATAAAGATCTATTGGCCTTCAGGCTTCTTTCTGCCCCAGAGGTCAGAGGTGGGGCTGCCTCAGGCCAGGGTCCAGCTGTTCTGCCCTCCCTGAGAGCGGCTGGACTCTGGTAGCTCTGTGTCTGAGAGCCCTGAAGAGCATCTTGCAATGAGATCTTTCTAGATTTCTTTCCTATCACGCTTAGGCACAAGCCCCCACCTGACCTAGGTCAGCTTTGGGTCACATGGAAATGCCCTTACTGAGCGTGGCTGTGGTCCCCCTGAAGGGATGCCAGCCCTGGGAAGTGACTGCCAGTCACCCCTCTCAGCTGGAGTCCCCGGAAATCCCCATCTTTGTGGCTTGCCTATTTTTCCTGGCACTGGGTGAGAGGATCAGCTCAGACCCTCGGTCTCTAAGCAAGGCTTCTGGCAGGAAGAGGCCCTCACGTCTGGGCATGTTATAGAATAGCCTGTTCTTTCCATGAATACGGCTTGTGGGGGCTCTTTGTGAGAGTGGAAGGCTAGAATTTGAAGAGAAGGGAGCCAGAGCAGGAGCAGGAAAGGCACCCAAAGAGTGTGAGCACAACATGCCAGGCAAGTGACAGCCGGGCTCAGGTCTCAGGGTGGAGAGCCTCAAGCTATGGGCCGCTGGCCCCACCTGCCCGCCCTCAGGTGTGCTCTCAGCTGTATACATTCTCCTTGGGAGATTCCTGTCGCTCCCATACCCTGTGGGTCCCAAACCCTCTGAAAGCACATGAATCCATTTTCATGGCAGGCGAGGCAATGCCAAGGCCATTCCTGGGATCCGAGAACTTAAGAATAAGGAAGGCACAGAGGACGTAGTGATCTCCCAGCGTGGGCATCTAATGAGATGCAGCACCTCCACAGATTCCCATCTCTCGGCGTGCTGCAGACTGAGCTCAACCACCAGCCGTGAGGCTCAACTGTGTCTGCAGTGAGTCAGTTTGCTGCGGGCGGAGGGGCCTTCTGAGTGTTCTGAGGGCCACACCCTGGTCTCCCCTTAGGGTCCATTGCCCACCTGGCTCCTCTCATTGCCAGGCTCTGGGTTCCGGACACGGATACAGGGCCGCCGCGCATCAGCTCAGACTCAGCCAGCCTGGGGCCAGCTTTCATCGAGATGAGTTTCTGCTGTTCCCTCCACAGGGAGCGCCTGAATTTTGATAAATTTCCAGTATGGTTAATCCCCTGAACCAGATGCAGGGAAGAGCCATCCCATTCTCCTCCCAGCAGCTCAAGCTCTGGAAATAATCCAGACGCTCCCCCCCGCCCCCGACCCCAAAGACTGTGCTTTTCCTTCAGAGTTGTTGTCTTTTCTTTCGTGTTGACCTGGGATTTACTGCCAATCATACTAGTCAGAGGGGTTCAGATAAATCTTCAAACGTCAGAAAACTTCTCTGAGTCATCTCAGGTCTCAAAATCTCTGGTCAGGCAATTCTTCTCTCAAATGCTATTTCCTGCCAAGCCTGTGTAAAGGCACGAATCCCTGGCTTAGAGCAGACCCTGTTTTCTGAGACCATTCTCAGGCAGTTTTCCTGTAATACCTTTCCTTCTAAAGTAAATGTCCCCTCGAGCCCAGCAAAGCTTCTACAGGTAGGGATGTGGAGTGTGTTAACATTTGAGCAGTTCTTTCCTGGAGACCTTCGCTCGGTGGCATTGATTTGCAATCCACATGCCCCTCTTACAGAAGAGGACCATCTGCGCTTGCTGCCTCTAAAACTCAGTGGCTCTTTGGCTCACCTCAGGGGCTGAGCAAACACCCCTGAGACAACACCACGGTGAGAGAAACACCACAGGCCTCACCAGGCATGTGAGACAGGGGATCGGAATGCTCCCTTGCCCCGGTCTCCTCACCTGCCGGCCCAGAGCTCTCATACCCTGTCCAGGGGTGTCCTGAAAGAATAGATACAGAAAAGAGCCCAGTTCTGCAGAAGGGGGGAGGGACACATGTCCTGGCCCCTGTCTCCTTCATTGGGGCATCCGCCATCTTCCTCAGGGGCTGCCACCAGCTGCCTTCCTGGGGCCAGGCGGGCTCTAGAGCCCAAGGGTGTGTCTCTGGGCCTTCTGCCTCCCCATGCTTAGCCTTCAAAGGCTGGGCTTGCACGCAGGTATGCACGTGTACAAAGCATATCCACAGGGCCACATACGCCCAGATGCACCCCCATAGTATTCCCAGTGTCTTAAAACTCCCGGGACTGAGGAGGCTCAAAAGAAGGCCACTACTTTTACACACACCAGGGTGGACCCTGTCAGAAAATAATAAATGCCGACCAAGACGTGAAAAAAATTTGAACCTTTGTACCTTGTTGGTGCACATGTAAAATGGTACCGGCCACTTTGGCAAATGGTTTGGTGGTTCCTCAAAAAAATAAATAAATAAATAAATAAAAATAGAACTACGACATGAGCCAGCAATTCTACTTCTAGATATAGACCCCCCCAAAAAAACGAAAGCTGGATCTCGAGGAGATATTTGTACATGCGTGTTTATAGCAGCGTTCTTCGTCATAGCTAAAAACCTGGAAGCATCTGGGGTCTATGGACCAATGGATGAATAAGCAAAATGTGGTATATGCATACAGGGGGATATTGTTCAGGCTTAAAGAAGAAGGAAATTCCGACAGGTGACAACATGGTTGAACTCTGAAGCCATCCTGTTGAGTGAAATAAACCACTCACAGAAAGATCCTGCAGGACTCCACTTGCATGAGATACTTAGTCAAAATCGTAGAGACCGAAAGTGCAGTGGTGGCTGCAGGCAGTGGATGGAGAGAATAGGGGCTGTTGTTTCATGGGTACAGAGTTTCACTTTTACAAGATGGAAAGGGTTATGACGATGAATAGTGGTGATAGTTGCACCAAATTATGAATATATTTAATGCCACTGAAGTGTGTACTTAAAAAATGCCTAAGATAGAGGGGTGCCTAGGTGGCTCAGTCGGTTAAGCGTCCGACTTCGGCTCAGGTCATGATCTCATGATTCATGGGTTCGAGCCCCATGTCGGGCTCTGTGCTGACAGCTCAGAGCCTGGAACCTGCTTCGGATTGTCTCCCTCTCTCTCTGCCCCTCCCCCACTCACACTTGTGCGCTCTCTGTCTCTCTCTCAAAAATAAACAAACATTGAAAAAAAATTTAATGGTTAAAATAGTAAATTTTACACTATGTATATTTGACCATGATAAAAATAAATGGGTAAAAAAGAAGGCCACGGATTCTAGTTGTCACATAGATCACTTTATTTTAATCCTGTCAGACCCAAAGCCACCTTTTCATAGCAAATATTTTGTAGAACCCCCATATAATTTTGAAATGAATATGTGTCTTATTCAAACTGGGATGTAAAGGAGAAATATAAGAAAAGTAGTAGCAATAAAGTCTGCCTTTCAGTATGTAAATGTTTGGACACCAGCTGCATATACTGAGTCATAGTGGTCAGATGTCAGCACCCACCCACGGATCCTGTGAACACAACAGCTACAGACAGACCCTGTGACGGGCATGTTATGTTAACACTTTGAGTACTTAAGTGATGTTGCTTTTGGAGGTGTAATTCTCCAAAATGGTGAATACTTCTTGATAAAGTTGTAAAGAGTTTACAATACCCAGCCTAGCTGCCTCCTTGGAAAATCCTTGCAAACCCAGGGCACAAAATACTTTGTATACAATAAACATATGCAATGTTTGTATAAATAACATTGCATTAGACTCTAGGCCTCTAGTAATAGAATATCTCACTTCAGTGACTGTCCACTGAGATGTTTGAAAACTTGTAGGAGATGCCAGGCCCGCAGAAGTTTGTTGTACAGGACTCTGCTCCAAATGATAGATAGGATCCCTAGGGTCCCTGGCCCCACTCATTAAGGGCCGCTTAGGCCCCCCAGTCATTGTGAAAACAAAGATGCTCCCTACAAGAGTCCAGCTCA
The DNA here is from genome assembly GCF_023721935.1 of Panthera uncia. Lineage (NCBI taxonomy): Eukaryota > Metazoa > Chordata > Mammalia > Carnivora > Felidae > Panthera > Panthera uncia. The sequence continues at coordinate 26,642,101 of NW_026057577.1, read as the reverse complement.
CCTCCCAGGGACAGCACTGCCCCTCTTGAGATGTCTGATGGAGCCCCCTGCATGCATTGTGAGTCCACATGAGAGCAAAGTACTCCTTCTGCGGCATGCAGCCCTAGTCCTGGCCAGTGAGAGAGCCAGAGACAGCCTCAGGCCCTGCTGTGTCCCGGGCTGAGGTCCCCCTCAGCTTGGTAACCCCTCAAAGGCCATAGCATCTCAAAGCTCAAAGCAGCAACATTCCTGGACATCACTGACTCCAGAGAAGCTACATTTTCGCCATCCCAACAACAGGACCCTTCCCTTTGGTTAGGTGTTTGGGGGGATGGAGTCTCAGGAACAAATAAATGGAATTGTCCCAGGCCAAGGGTGATGCCCACTCTCTTCCTCCTCATCCACTCCAGATTTCCGGCCTGGTGGCCGTGGCCTCATTCAGCTGTCCTGCTTCTCCTCTAGGTGCACGTGAGGGGTGGGGTGGGAGCGCACAGGCGCTGAGCTCTGGACAGGGCTGTGGGGGACCTGGAGCTTGTCGGGAGTCCGTGTCGTCCTTCCAGAAGGAATTGGTGGCTTGTTAAGGATCCCGGTTGGGTGTGGGTTTCTCACTAACACAAGAGTAAAAACTCAAGCTCTTCACGCCAGAAGAGCTTTAGCATTTATTCAAGTTTTCAAACGTTACTCTTTCACTCCCGGGCCACCTGATAGATGTGCCAGTCAGCCATAGAAAGTGCCTGTGGATCCCTCTCCCAGGAATCCAACCAATTTTGCTTTCTTTAATAGGAATAGAAGAGAGGATTGTAAATGTCAAATAGCAGATTGTATGGCAACATCAATTGAACCGGGCATTCATGAGGAAATGTACCATTTATCTAACAAAGTCCTGGGTGGTTTTGTTAATTTAAATTACCTGATTCTGGGGCGAAAATTGAGATGAGGATTTGTCCACAATTCAGGCACACATGGAGGTGGGTACTTCCCCAGCGCTGGAGAGGGCTTGGTCTGTGCTGCTGCAGCGGCCGGGGAAGGAACCCCGTGGTCTGCATGGTGTGTAGGTCGAGCTCAGGCAGGGCCAAAGGCCATTGGCAGTCTCAGACCTGCAGATTCTGTTTGTGGACCCAAAGTGGGCCGTGTACCTTGAACCCATGATGTTCAAAGGCAGTTGGGATGACTAATAGGGCACTCCGGAGAAAAGAAGAGAGGATATTGACCAAGGACCGTTGGCCAATGTGATGCCAGGCCCCCTTTAGGGCCTGAAAGGATGCGGGGTTGCTATGAGTGTGGTAAGCCCGTTGCTGACTCTGGAGTTGGGACTAGTGGGTGAGGAGGAGACCCAGGTGGAGTTTGGGGTGATGAAAGGGACAGGAGGCCTGAAGAGTGCCTCCAAACCACGGGCAGGCAGCTCACCAGTGAGTTCGTGCCCAGTGATCATGTACACCACGGGGTGCCATGGCCAAGCTCTCTAAGACAGTGACGTTCACCCAGAAGACACAGAGGCACTGGAATGCTGTCTAAGGAGGAGGCAGACTGGGGGCAAGGACACGGCAAGAGTGTGTGGCTTGGGGCAGAAACAAAAGCAGCCCCTTAGAGGTGGGCTTTGGCAGAAAAGCCAAATTTAGAGAAAGGGCTTTTCAGGAAGGGGGTACGTGGGAGCAAAGTCTGTAGGCCTGCTTCTGGAAGGTAGGGGAGTGGCCAGCAGCTGTAGCTCAGGTCATGGCGGAAGGATCTCCCCAGGGTGCTAGAGTGTGGGTGACTGTGACCCATGTGCTCAGCAGTCACAGCCAGGAGGGGGTCAGCACATGGCATGACTTAGAGCGCACCTGTTCATGTTGGGGATTGTGAGGAGACTGTATCATGTGTGCTTCACAGTCTGCTAGACTTTCCAGAGCTTTGTGGCTTGGTCAAAGCAAAACTACATCGTGTTAGCAAAAAAGTGTCCTGAAGATAAACCCATTGATTTTGGCATTTATTGTTAATTGAGTTTTCTCAGAAACGGCAGCAGAAAGATTGTTAATGTTCATGAATTTACATCAAGTTAAACATCTGTTCCTCTTAAGCTAAACTCCAGTAAAGTTATGGCAGCTCATAAATTAGATCTGGGAGTAAAATGCTTCCTGCTCTTTGCACAGCTTAGTGGTTTCCAAATAGACCTCAGAATGACACATTGCAACTGAGGCCCGTGTCACACAACCACGTTCAGCCGTGATGTCGGTGCCAGACGATTAAGCCAGGTTTTTGCTTTGGTGGTAAAGATTGCAGCTTTATCAGACGGCAGTGACATTACTTATCAGGCGGGATGGGGACAGTGTGAGAACTAGGGCTGCTAATGTTTGCATTGGGGGTGGGGGAGAGTCTGCCCATGAGCAGACCCAACAGCGACCAAGAGCTTGTGGGCACATCCAATCTCTCCCTTGGGCCCCTCGGGGGGTTCCTGGGTGAGGGTGTCAGGATCTGAGCCTAGGGTCTGGGGCACGCTGCCAGGTCGGGGAAGGGCTGGAGTCCAGTGGGTGTGGCTCAAGGGCATGACTGACTACCACGCAGTTTCTAAAGGGATGGCCTAGGTGTGGTTTTGGAAGGGAGATGTCACAGTCCACACGCTGGCATCTCTGAGCACGACCCACCAGGCCCCTCCCCAGTGCTTCCTTCCCATCTCCCTGTCCCTTAACCCACACCCGTCCCCAAAGGGATTGCTCCTGCCAGCGGCAGAGCAGTGGCCTTCATGTCGGGTAATCTGTGTCCTGTAGTCCCCTGTCCAGTAAACTTAGGCTTTGTTGGGGACTCCCAGAGTACAGGGCTGCCACCGTGCGGGATGGCTATCAGGGATTGGGGTCTTCATGGTGGCCTTGGGTTTGCCCCCACCTACCACTACCCGCCAAACCACCAGCGTCCCCAGGGTCAGCTTTGTGCTCATTTGCTGACCAGAACCCTAGTGTGGAATTGGATCCTTCCCAAAGTCTGCTGTGGCTGAATTCACCCCCAGGCCTCCCCACCTGAGCTGCTGCTCCAAAGCATGGGTCCCCCCGCCCTGCTGGCCTCTTCACAGGGCTATCCAGGCCCGTCCTGACCAGCAGTGGCAGAACAAGAGGGCAGACGCTCACATTTTCCTCCTCTCCGGAGGCAGTATCTAGGGAGCTGTGTATGCCCACCAGAGGGGACTCAGAGGAGCCACGTCTATGCAACCTAGTGTCCAGAGGGGCAACAATCCCTCTGTGGCTCACCACCTGACCACCCACCCCAAGGCTGGCCATGCCAAACTCCATTCTGTGGCGCCACCATTGCAGGTTTGGGGGGGACCCCAGTGGATGAGATAGGGTCCAACCCCCCAGTGACCCCACGTACCATACGCTGGAGCTGCCCATGCCACACCCACGTCACACACGCTGTCCTTCCACAGGAGCTGGCGTGAGTCAGGACACACCTCCCAGCCCCCTCCAGAGTTCCAGACCTTGGTCACTGTGGCTCAAAGTGGCTGAGATTGTCCCCTCCTCTGGGCAGGGCTACAGCCTTCATCTGAGCCCATCTGCCGCCCCCTCCACCTAGGATTCCACAGCTGTCCAGTGAGCAGACATTCAGACAGTGCCTTCTATACGCCAGACCTGCACCAAGGCCTGCCCCTGGCCCTGGGGGGCCTTCAGTCCCACAGGGCCACCTGGCAGTCAGCAGGGAGCGAATAGGAGCAGAGAGTGAGGCTGGCAAAGTGTAGCAGTAGGGAAAGGGGACTAGCCCGTGGGGCACCTCTGTACCCAGAGCGGCGTGTTGGGGAGACAGACCAAAGGACTCGGTGAAGAGATGGCTGAGGGTGAGGGAGAAGGAGAGACAGCCCGGGATGGCCCCTCACCACCCGCCCTTCCCTGTGCCTGGTATCTCCAGCCCACCCCTCACCCGCCTGCAGGTGCCTCCTGTATCCGGAACCTGGGCTTCCTGCAGGGGTCTTGACCGTGCACGGCCTCACACTCCATTAGAATCTGAGCTCCCCGCTGCCCGGATGGCATCTCTGCCCTGCCCTCCTATACAAACCCCCCTCCCTTGCCTCTCAGGGGCTGCCAGCCCTACCCACATCTGGAACAGGAAGCCTCACCTGCCTCAGAGTGAAGACGGATCCTTTGAGGCCCAGTCCGGCAGGGGCACGTGTGGCTAATGGAATATTCACAATGTCTCCCTTGCTTCCCTTTGTTTTGCACTAGAAAGTGTTCCTTTGATGGACATTTAATTCCAGAGGCTGCTACCTGCTTCCTATCTCTCTTTGCTCAAAAAATTAAATGCGGATGTGCCCGTGCTCCTGCTATAATAATGTCCCTCGGCGTGGTGGGAGCGCGGCTGGGATGGGAGAACATTAGAATCTTCACAGAGGGACAATTATTGAGGGAACTAGATTAATGAGGTGTCATAACAACTTAGCCAGATCTGTGGCTGACCTTTCTCATGGAGAATGGGCTTGATAAATGTAGTTCATTACCAAGTTCTGACATGAAAATAGGATCACACTCCGGGCTCCTCAGCAGGCTGATCAATATTTTATCTGCCAAAGCAGCAGGAGGAGCCCCGTACACATGCGCTGGCAGGAAGCCTGAGACCGGTGCCCAGGGGGCCACTGTGCACAGAGGGCACCCAGGCTGGCAGGAAGGTAGCTGGGTCCTTCCAACGGCCTGTCAGGATGTTCGTCTGTGTCGGGCCAACCAGGACATGAGCCTCCCTCCCTGAGAGGCCCCAGAGTGGGAGCGTCTGTGGGCAGTGGAAAGGGAGGGAGGTTTATCTACGAATACCAAGTTCATGGCCGCCTGTGCCAGGCACTGGGCGTTGGCGAAGGGGATGATGACAAACGAGCTGCAGCCTGGCCCGCTTGGGGTATCAGCCCTACCTCATCCAGAGAAGCCCTCAGGCCTGGCTGACTCCTTGGGACTTTGCAACTCTCAGGGCCACAGAAGCTAGTGAGGGATTGTCATTGCCCCCGTTCTAAGGTAGGAAGTGGAGGCTGGAAGGGCAAGGGAATGAATGCCTTTCCTGGGGTCTCACAGCTCATCAAGGCAGAACCAGATGGTCTCCTGACTCCCTGTCCAGTGCTCCGTCCAGTCTTGTGGATTATCATTAACAGGGGTTGGTATCAGGTAGACACAGCAGCCTGTGATGAAGTCATGGGCAGGGTTGTTACAGGGTGGTCCCATCACCCCTGGCTTCTCTATGAGACAGTCTACCCTGGAGCCACAAGACTCGGTACTCAGCCATATTCCCTAAGTAACTCATTCCCCACGCATTTCGCACTGTAGTGTTGCCTGTGTAAGTGTCCAGTCTGGTCCCACCTGCCTGGAACTTGCCATCCCATGGAGGGGATATGGCAGATGCTTAATACCCCATCCAGATTCCCTCATTCAACCCCACAGGTTGTGTGAAGCTTTGGTGGACCATTGCCCATAACGCTGGCTGATAGCCTCCAACCTCGGGGACCCGCATCGTCAGCCTGAAGGCACTTTCGGGCCTCAAGAGTGTGCTCAGTCCTCATTTGGGAAGTCCAGAAGTGCCAGACAGGGCAGTAGTTAATGCCCCCAAAAGCAACCCTCAGTCAACAAGGGACGGAAGTTGGTGGAAGAGTGTCCCGCACCCTCCGACCTAAGCGGAGCGACTCTGAGGCCTGCTGGATGTAGTCTCTCCAAGGTTCCGTGGAACTGCGCCCCGGTTGCCCACAGTGGCCACCCCCCCTTTATTGGCTTTCCCCCACCCCAGGCTCACCTCCCTCTTCCTTCCCTTCAGTTCTTGGGGCCATCTCCAAACATACCCCTCACCCTAGATCCTTGTCTCAGGGGTTGTGCAAGCCTCCCACTCTCCAGAGTTCTCGGTGGAAATCCCACCAGCTGTGGATCTGTTAGTGAGGAAGCTTCACTTTACTTGGGGCTGAGTCACACAGGCCCTGATTCGAGGCTCCCAGGAAGGGCTGACCATTGCCATTCTCACCATCATCATGGCCAGCACCCATAGGGACCCAGGGAGGGGGGTTGTGGTCCCCAGGCCTCAGCCACGCCCCCTCCACAGACCTTCTCTCCAAAGGGCCGAGCGTCCAGAGGGCCAAAGATAAAGTCTAGGCAGGTGATCCCTCTCTCCCCCTGGGACCCAGGCCCACTCCAAATAGGGGCAGGGATGCTAGTTTAGACTCAGTGATGTCTCAGCAGGGCCCTGAATGAAGTCAAGAGTAAGCCACATGGAGATTTGGGTCAAGAGCATTCCAGATGGAGGGGGCAGTGAATGCCGAGCCCCGGGCAGGAGCACACTGTAGGGTCCAGTCTCTCCTTCCACACCCCCACTGCTTCATGTCCCCTGCGTGGGTTTGCTGGGTGGGGTCGGGGGTGACCCAGCTGAAGTGAAGAAGAACCCAACCCTTGAGTATTGGCCCTCTCTTGTCCAAACTGAGTAAGAGGAAGAGGAAAGTCAGAAAACAGAGGCTGTGTGGGCCAGGCCCTCGGGGTTCCCGTGAGGCAGAGGTGGGCCAGCCCGGGGCTCAGCATCTCCTTTGCAGAGGGCCCTGCTTGACCTCCTGCCAACCCTTGGGAGGGAGATTTGGAGGATATCTTTCCTTTCTTTATATTCATCTGCACTTTCCAGACATTATTTGATAGACACATATTTCTTTTCTAATAAGATAATTGTTCAAAACCGGCAGCAGGGTGGGGAGCCTTTAGCTAAAGGCCAGGTCTGGCAGATCCACAAATGCCCGGGGCTCCCCCTGTGAGCCACTCCTGTCTGCTCCCATGGTGACACCAGGGGCGGGAAGAAAAACAAATACAACTGAGACTTGGTAAGCTGGCACTCCTGCCAACCTTGCTAGCCTCTGCATTCTGGAAAGCAAGGCCTGCCTAGGGTGGGGGGAGCTTGTCAGGGGGCCGTCCTTGCTGGAGATAGAGGGTCAGAGGGCATCCCGGTGAGAGGGTTTGGACTTCAACTAAAATGACCATCTCCATGGGTGCAAAAATGGCACCATTGGGCATCTTCCCTCTGGTTCTCACAACTCCTCAAAGTTCTAGGGACACTAGAGGAGGTCGGGAACATTGGGCCAATGGTTTCGTTATCCGAGGCTAAGACTCATGTCAAGGGCAACTGCTTCTGGGGTAAAGGAGGATAAGATTCTCTCCCAGCAGCACACCACTTCATCTTGAGAGCCCGGTCCCCCACAGCCCGGGCACAGTGAGGGCTCTCAGTAAGGACAGAAGGACAAAGGAGTGCCTGACATCCTGCCTCAGCCCACGCTTCCCTCCCTCCTTGCTGCTCACTCAGACCCACACCAGCTTCCTCCGGATACTTGCCCCTGCCCTGTGTTCCCTGCTGCCCGGCATGGTCTTGCTTTCTGTCCTTCCTCCTCCAGGGCTCATCCTGCAGATCCCTCCCCGAGGGAGGCTGCCTTCACCCTAGCCCCGTGAGCTCTCGGTCTGGGGGCACCTCTGACACCCAGGACTGGAAGCCCCGTTGTGTCCCAGCATGCCAGCGGCATCTGGCACAGACTTTGCAAATAAATGCCGACAAAGGGTGGGAGAGGCATGGCCTGTGTGGGCCCTGGCAGGGGGCAAGCTCGGGGGCTCTGGGAGTGGACCCTTCCCCACCCCTTACGCCAGGTTCATTTCTAGACACGTAGCTACCGTCCTGAGCAGGAGGTGTGTGCGGGGCAGTGCCAAGGTGGAAAAGCCAGAAGCCTCCGAACTCGCAGTGAACTGTACGGCCGGAGGAGGAGGAGCAGGGCCTAGAGACCCTGCTGTGGACCGCCTGATGGGCCCCACCTCAGTGGTTTCCCTGGCCTGCTGAGGTGGGAAACCTCACGGTGGGGGCCATGGGGCTGCCTAGGGCAGCAGGTGGCTCTCAGGAGATCTGTGCCCCACCGAGTTCTGTGAGGCAGGTTGGAGGGACCCAGAAGGATGAGATGCCCCTGCCCATCCTGCTCAGCCTGGCCCATCCCTCAGGTGGCCCTGCTGTGCACGGTCCCTGCAGACCGTCCACACAGCAACCTCCTTCCCATCCACACTGCTCGTGTCCCGTGTCCTGACTTCTGCTCCATTCAACCCTGCTGGGGGTTTGGGGGGAAAAGATTGGGCCCAAACTCTTCTTCTCTGTGCCCAAAACCGACTTTTACCCGGGCCCAGGAAGAAGAACCCAGCAGGCTACCACATCTTCCCCCGGGCAGGAGTGATTCTGTAGTGGGACAAGGCCACTGATTTCAACACCGTGCACTTCTGTGGACTTGAGAATCTGGTTTGCCAGCTGGGAGCCCTGAAAGCTCCCAGGAATGGATATTCCTTTCAGACCAGAGAGAGATACTAGCCAGGTTAGGGGGTTGGGAGAGCCATTCTCGTCAGAACATGGAGACTCCCAGAGAGCAAATAAATTTGATTATATTGAACACAGCAATTGATTTTTTTCTAAATAAACATGCAGGAGAAAATGGTAACAGGCATCTGTTTCTGACGAGAATCAATTGACCCCAAATTAGAAGAAAATCTAGAAACGCAAACAAGCACGAGAAAAAGTGGTTGGGCCATCGAAGCTTGTCTAGTGAGGGAGGGAGGGAGACAGACAGACAGACAGACGGACTTCCCTGTGAGCCTTTCCCCACCAAGTAGCTTCCTTGTTTGTTGCTCTTCAGCAAATGTGGTTTTGGTCATGAGGAAGGGACAGTAGCTATCATTTTGTGAGCCCTTATTCGGTGCCAAGCCAGTGCTGAGCCCTTCATGTGCGTATCTTATTTAATCTTCATAACATCCCCATGTGGAAGGCACTGTTCTCCCCACCTCACAGATGAAATCACAAGGCACATGTTCAGGCAGCGGCAAACCCAGGACTCACGCTCAGTGGACTCTGGAACCAGTGCTCTCCAGCACTGCTTGATATTGACTCTCCAACCCTGAGCTGTTACCTGGTGCCCTCAACTGGCCTTGCACTTGAGGGGAAGAGCCCCAGGCCCAACAGTCCCTTCCGAGCAGCATGCATTGGCCTGGCATTCGATGGGGTAGACAGTGAGGAGCCCACGCCCATGCCCACACCCACTCCCCAGGACTTAGCAAAGCCAAGTGCCATAATGCTCCCTCCCCGGGGAGGTGGGGAAGTGGGAGCGCGAGGAGCCATCCTGCTCCTCGAACAGCCCCACAGCCTCAGCTATGGGCTGAGCCCTGCGTGGTGTTCACCCTAGTGGGCCCGTCCCCAACAAGATAAACTACATCCTGTCACAGTGCATCACAGGCCTCATTTGCCAGAACACCGTGTGGTTCTGATGCCGTTCAGCAAGCATGCCTGAGATACAAGACCTAAGAGTCATGGGCCGTGTGCTTCAGTTTTAATTTCTTAAAGCTCCCTTTTGTTTCTTGGTCATAGATTGTGTACACATGTTTGTTCTGAAGTAATCCAGCTCTGGGAATGTACCTAATTAACTTAAGCAGGGGCTTATTAGTCCTGTTAACTAAAATTCCCTAATCTATAAGGCCAAGTATTCAAAAGCAGCCTTTAAGGTAGGATTAAGGCAAAAACGAGCTATTACAAAATAGAACTGGGGCCGGTTTTCCTAAATCCGCTGTGGGGCTGCCGCTGTGAATTGCCCTAGCCCTGCTTCCCCGTTGTATCTGGCACGGTTGCTCCGTGTCTGGCATATAATAGGTGTTCAATAAATATTTGTGGGATGAGCAGACCGGCTCCTTCTAGCATGGGTATCCTGCAAAGCATATATTCAGTGCTTCACTGAACCCGTATATCGATGAGATGGATTGGCAGGCCGATGGACAGACAGGCCCCATGTACTCCAGGTGCGGCCTGCACTGCCCATGCTAAATGCCCAAGACCCCCAGTGAGTGGGAGGGACAAGATTCTCTCGAGACCAACGGAGGAGCCTGGCTGCAGTAACCTCATGCTGTCTTCCAGATGACCCGTGCACCATGGCCGACTATGCCCGCCTGAAGAATGTCCTTCTGGCGCTCCAGGCCCGCCGGCGGCCACTCCCAGATGGGGACAGCCGAAAAGACCCTGCCTCTCAGAAGCGCCTCCTGGTGGAATCTCTATTTGCGGACTTGGATGCAGATGGTGACGGCCACCTCAGCAGCTCGGAACTGGCTCAGGTAGGTACAGCGTATGCTGAAAAACCGAATTACGGAAGAGTCCGGTTTCCTATGCAGTGTGCAGATAAAGAGAACCGGGGAGGCCCATATGAGCACAGTCGTTCATAACTGCCTCTGTAACAGGACACTTTGGAGGCCTCTCTCCTGCAACAGCAGCCTTTCCCCTGGGAGTCGGAGAGCTTGCGTTCAGTGCCTCTGAGAATCTCTCAGTGTTTTCCCACCCGCCACCTTCAGCCAATATTTACAAACAAGCTTCGAAATGCTCTCAGCTAGCTGGCAAAATACATACTTCCGAGGGGCTAGCCTCGAATGTTTTCATCAGGAAATAAGTCTTCTCTTCTTGGAATCCTCTACTTTGCTTAGCGGGAACGTTGAAAGGAAATAAGTCTCGCTTCCACCAAGCAGCTTGGGGGCTCTTTTTTTTTTAAACAGGATAAAAGTGGCTTTTATTTTTTAGTTTGTTAATTTGTTTTGAGAGAGAGAGAGAATAGGAGAGGGGCAGAGGGAAAAGGAGAGAGAGAATCCCAAGCAGGCTGCACCCTGTCAGTGCAAAGCCCGGCACGGGGCTCCATGCCAGGAGCTGTGAGATCATGACCTGAGGCGAAATCAAGAGTCAGATGCTTAACCGACTGAGCCACCCAGGCGCCCCCAGGACCTTGCCATTCTGTAGGGCCCGACCTGCTTTGCTTTGCAGGAAGCCCTGCCTCCCTCCGCAAGCACAGCACACATGTCCCTTTCTCCAGCTCCGAGGTGGTGCCCGGGCAGTTATTGTCTGCAGCAGAAAGTGAAGGAGTAACGCAGAGCACCAGCCCCTGCCAGCTGCTGAGAGGGCCTCTAGGATGCTGGTGGCAGACAGGCAGGCCAGGTAGGCCAGAAGGGCCTGCGTTCCTACTCCCGCTCTGTTGGTCTCCCTCGAAGGGCCTGGAGCCTCACCGGGCAGGTGCAGAGATATGCAAGGAGGGTGAGGTCAGCCTCTCCATGTAGGCTGGTGGGGCGGGGGCAGCTGTTCCTTAGAGCCCACAGAGTGCCCACCTGGAGGACAGACAATATAGATGAGTCCCCACCTTCGATACCACTTTAAAGACATCCTTCACACGGCACAATGACCTTATCAAAGCTGTGGCCAGGTCACTAGGAAGAACTGGGCTGCAGACTGCCCTGGCACTCTGTGTGCATCCACTGTGTGCATGGCAGTAAGCAAGGCCCTTTACTAATGACATAAGAAACATAAGAGAGTCCCTTTCTGTGCTGTGTAGTAGCTAGGAACTCAGACATTCTGGTCAAGCTTCCTGAGTTCAAGCCTTGCCTCCCATATCCACTAGCTAGTGGTTCTTAGGAGAAAACCTCACCTCTCTGGGCTTCTGTTTCTTGTCCATGACCATCACAGCATCAGCAGGTGGATGAAAGGAGCTAAGGCGTGTGAAGTTTTCGACATGGTGCCTAGCACATGGTATCCTCTCGGTAGGTGATAGGTGCTCAACATCCATGCCATCATCACTGCCTTGTTATTATCATTTCCCCCTTCAACCTTTTGGCCATCCTCTAAGCTGGGAGGTACTCCTGTTATCCCCACTCTACAGATATTTTTAGATGAGGAAACCAAGGTTCCAAGAAATCAAGTAACTTGCCTGAGTTGTGGTCACTGTCAAGAACATGATGAACTCAGGCAAAACCCAGGTGGGCTGGGGCAGCTGGGTGGCCCAGTCAGTGAAGCATCTGACTTCAGCTCAGGTCATCATCTCATGGTTCGTGAGTTCAAGTCCCTCATCGGGTGAGCATGAGTCCTGCTTCCCCACCCCCCCTCTGCCCTTCATAAGATTCTCTCTCTCTCTCTCTCTCTCTCTCTCTCTCTCTCTCTCTCTTCCCTTCACTCACTTGTGCCCTCTCTCTCTCAAAAAAAAAAAACAAACAAACCCAGGTGGGCTGATGCATATGCACCTGCTCTCCTCACAGCATGAGGGTCTCCCTGGGGGAGAATGGCTCCCACAAGAAGGCTCCACTTTGTTCTCCTAAGGTCTGTGAGGCCAGCAGGTGCCCACAAAACCCAAGTACAGAGCAGTCACCTGGAGGCTTTGCCATGCAGGGTCCCCCTCTCAAGGCCCTCTACTCCAGCCAGTCCAGAGGCTGTTTGCAGAGAGTATGTTGGGAAGCAGATTGTAAGGCACGTGCAAAACCCTGCTATGCTCACTCTCCTGGGCAACACGTGCTGGTCCATCCGTATGTAGCCTGTCTCCCAGGAGGCTTGCGGCCCACGGCCTCCCAGGCACACACCATCCCAGCCCTGCCAGCCATCATGTAACTATCTCCGGGAGTACTCGGCTCCCAGCTATGGCTAAGACCCCAAGGAGCAGGGCCAGCCACCCACAGATGACCTGAGCCACTCTGGGAAAAGCCCAGGTCCTGTCAGTTACAGTTACCTTGCAAGAACAACCATCTGGCAGTTCCCTGCACTACTGGCCGTTCAGGGAGCACTGAGAACAGGTGGATTTGGCTTGTCTTAGACAGAAGCGCCTGTGAGCTCTCGCCGCCCCAGCCCCATGTGGCTCCCAGGTGGCTGAGAAGTAAACAGAACCTTCCTAGGCATGTTGCTCTAACCTGGCAGGCACATGCCCCGAGGCACCTGAAGCCGTTAACAAGTATGGTAATCGGATTATGATTTCCTCTTTAAAACTTAATGTATTTAAAGTCCATTTCATAAAACTGCCAAGCAGAGCCCAGCTAAAGTGGGCCTTTCCTTGACACTGAATCAAAGGTGTTAGGGAAAAACTTGTCAGTCCTATGAAAAGTTAATCAATTTCCAATGTAGAAATAGACAAGGGGAAATTTCCATCTTTGGAAGATTGATTTCCGGCGTTCTGGTTGATCTCCCTTTTATTGAACACTTACTTGCTAGGTGAAGGGTCATTTTTTTTTTTAATGTTATCACATTAAATTGCCTTTAACGTAGCAGGCCAAGCTAAAACTGTTAAATAAAGAGAAAATGTCTCTGTCCCCCTCTCCCCACAAAATAAAATGAAATCACTTCCTTTCTTCTGAGATTTCGTTCTCAGCATTTTCCTTGCAAGACTTTAGTCCCGGAAAACCCAGCCTCTGGCTCCAGCTGTGTGAGGGTGCCTGGAATTTCCACCCTTAGTCACCTTTTGGCACCTGACTGGTCATGCTGGCGAGGCCATGGCCAGAGAAAAGTTCATAAAGGCCCATCCGTAGCACCATGCCAGAATCCCAAAGGCAGACGTTTGTGCCCCTGGCAGAACGAGGCAGGCAGAGCCATGGAGCTCAGGCCAAGTCAGTAGAATGGCAGCTGCCCCCTTCTGGGGGGATGGGTGCTGTGACTAGCAGGTGCTGCCCTGAGATCTGTGAGGGCTTTTGGAGTGTGGGGGTCAGGCAGGCATGCACTGATGGAGAAGTGACCTTCCAGCTCTACGAAACTAGGAGCCTGAGGGACCTCGGCTGCGCTCAGCCACTGTTTCTTTGCTGAGTTAATCTGATCAGGCCCCTTCTCCTCCCTGTTTCCCCATCTGTAGCATGAAGGGGTAGACCAGGACCTGCAAAGATCATTCCCACCTGAGACCGTCTGGGATCTGTCCACCTGAACCCTCATCCCAACTCTGACCCGACCATTGCGTGACCCTGGGAAAGTCCCTGCCCTCCCTGAGCCTCAGTTTTCTCATCTATAGAATGAGAGGGTGAGGCAAGACAAAACCAAAGAGCTTTGGGTGCTCCCCATGGCCCACTGAGCTGTCACTGGAGTCTTCACCCCTCCCTTGGGCGGTGACCACAGCCCCTCTTGGCTCCAGCCATGCCCACAGCCCTGAACTCACTCCCTGCTCTGGCCTCATCCCTTTCCTCACCCACAGCACGTGCTGAAGGAGCAGGACCTGGAGGAGGGCTTCCTGGGATGCTCACCGGGCGACCTCCTCCGATTTGATGACTACAACAACGATGGCTCCCTGACCCTCCACGAGCTCTACACAGCTTTCCGTAAGTCAGCCCCAATGAGGGGTGTGTGCGCGAATGGGCTTGTTTCCACAGGCGGGCTTGCGCCTCCCGCTTGCGGGGCTCTGGAGTCTGTCGTCGGTTGTCTCCATCATTGGTTTCTTTCATACGTGAAATCAGTTGAATTTGTTTTGCAACAAGCCTGAGCTTTAAGAAAAGGGTAAAGGAGTGTGGGTGGGAAGAGGGAACACGCAATCTGTTCCTTTTGGGTAAAGGCCCTTCTTGGTGTCACTGGAGGAACCCAGGACTGTGATTTAAGTGTGGCTGGGAGGGCACTGCCAGATACCCAAGGGAGTCTATGACTCCAGGAGGCAGATTCTGCAGGAGCGTTCTGGAGGCTTGGCCAGGCAGGAGGAATGAGCTCCGGTAGAGAGCTCACAGAATTCAGCAGGGAGGAGAGGGGAGGGCAGTGCTGACCCCAAACTTGAGACAAGAAGGAACATTCTTGGCCTCAAAGAGATGGAACCCCTTTATGTTTCTTAAACATTCAGCCCCTGCTTAAAGCAGGTGATATGTGCATCCTGTGTGAGACACCCTTGGACATGACCTACGAGCTCACTGCTCCTACCAGCATGCCCTAGAATTTGGGGAATAGGTGTGAGACACCCCCTCCCCCCACCCACCGCCAAGGTGCATTGAGTACTCTCAAGCACAGATCCTCACATCCTCTCCCCAGCCTCAACCTCTACCTGGAGTTCGGCTTCTCAGAAAAGTATTCCTGCTTTGTGTTGACATTTCGTGCTGTTAATGCAAACATTCACAAGGCCTGAGAAGCAGTCATGATTCACTGGCAGGAAGGGCTCTTGTGGCAGATAGAGGAGGTACTCATATGACATGAGGAGAGAAACGAGTGGGACTCTTCCCTGGGGAAAGTCCATGAGCTTGGCCCCGGGGGCAGAGAGGGCAGGAAGGGTGCCTTTCTGGTTCACAACATCCCTGTTGCCGAGGCTCAAAGTCCAACCCCCAATTACAGGGCTCTGCCTAATGTACTGTGATAGGTACCCATCGTCCTTCTCCCTGCCCACTACTGAAACTCCTATCGACGTACAGTAGTTTATAATAAGGTGCGAATGACTGGTAGGCTTAACCTGCTGTGGGAGGTGTTCGCCTTGTAGAGAAATTTATGCCTTGAAATAAATCTCTACATTTTAGGGGCACCTGGGTGGCTCAGTCGGTTGAGCGTCCAGCTTCGGCTCAGGTCATGATCTCACAGTTTGTGAGTTCGAGCCCCATGTCGGGCTCTGTGCTGACAGCTCAGAGCCCGGATAGAGCCTGTTTCAGATTCTGTGTCTCCCTCTCTCTTTGCTCCTCCCCTGCTCGTGTCCTGTCTGTCTCTCTCTCAAAAATAAATAAACATTAAAACTTTTTTAATAAATAAATCTCTACATTTTAGAATGTGTGGCAATATCAGCAACTCCCTAGACCTAGCTCATGAGAGCCAATGACTAGATTTTCAGCAATTTTGCAGGGAAACACTTGATAGCTTTAAATCAGCCATGATGGGAGTATCTACACCACAGAAATTCATACCACACAAATGGTACAAAAGGGGGGGCACTTTCTTCCTCTGGAGAGCCAACTGTTAAGCATTGACCTGCATGTCACTGGACAAGACCCTCCCTCCTGTCCTCAGTGTCCCCTCCTACAATATTCTCTCCACCTTCCCCACATAGGGACCCCCTGGTGATTCTAATCTCATAGAACATGAACAAGAAAAGAGCAGATGTCAAGGCAGATGACAGGGAGAGCATCCCTGCATGTCAGGAGAGGAGCAACCAGTGTCCTGGGCACAGCTCTGAGACATTCCCAGCAATACTTTCTGTGCTCAGGCCTCTCTGCAAAAGATGGGAGGAAGGAAGAGGTCAATGCATAGAGCCAGGGACCCAGACTTGACTTCAGGGACTTGGAGGATGCACCAGGCATCACTACTGAGATGTCCCACGATGACATCATTAACCAGAGAATGGCACCACTTAGAACCATCCTGGTACCTGGTACTGCAGAAGCCTCTGCTCCGTGAGTTCTGTTTCTGAGAATCAGTCGGGGCCAAGGAGAAAACTGGCTTTACTCTTGAGGAAATGCAAGCATGCTGATTGCCCATGATGAAAAAGGCCTCCCTGGCCTCCCTAATGAAGGTCATTATAAACATGAGCTACCTGTGGAAAAGGAGGGATGTCATTACTTCACCTCCAGCCATATGTCTCATGCAGAGCAATGTGGGATGTGTTTCCTTCGTTCCTGGATTATTATTTGAAAAGCTTTATAATCATCATTTTTAAAGCAAATTAGAATCTGCTGTTGCCTTGGACTTGTTTTGAACCAGGCAGCCAAACCATTCATCACAGCCCAGGCCCAAAAATAGATATGCAATAAAATGTAAACTCACAGCCATTAAGGAAGCCACAAAACGCGTTAACCCAGCCATAAAGGCCTGACACGCGGCCACTCGGAGCATGAGGCATCAATGGTTTTTCAAAGTCATAGGGACTCTATATGAAATTCCCATAGCTGTGGGAATGAATTTATGGTTCAGTGAATGTTAAATAGGTAATTGAAATGAGACATATAGGTACAACTTATTACCCAGAAATCAATGGACATTAAAGAAACCTCACTAAAACTAAGAAAGTAATATCTCAAGCACTTCAGCAACAACATTTTGGATTTAATTTAAAAACTGGAGCCAATGGGCTGGCATGGGTTGAGACTTTGATATTATATTTTTCTTTTTTTGCCAGGGTCCTTGCGCACCAGGCAGGACGGGGTCTGTGGGGTACCTCCTGGCAAGACTTGGCCACTCTGTTAAAGGATGGGTCTGCAGGACCTCTGCCTGAGAAGGGGGTTGTATTAAGTTTTTGGTGTTGTGTTGGGCAGTGGGTTGGTGGAGGGGGGCGGGGTCTCCTAAATTGCATCTTCTCATGCAGCTGGCTTAGCTCAGGCTGGGCCGGTGTGTGCCATTGTCTGCAGCTGGCTGGGGGCATTGCCAGAAACCCCAAGGCTGGCAGCTGCCGTGCTCTGCTGAGCTGGTTCATGCTGGGGCTGCACCCTCTTCCTGTCTCTGCGGAACAGGTGACCCCTCCCAGGGAGGAGGGCAGAGGCCAGGTACCTCAGCCATGGGAGTCAGTCCTGTGCCTGACTGTCAGATGGAGCTAAATCTCCTACTCATCCGTCTCTGTACACTGGCGGGCGTGAAATATAAGGGTGGCCTCCCTCTCTTTCTCCATCTATCACCTGAACATTCTCTCCGAGTGGCTTTTGGCTTTCCATATCATGGCCTGATCTCGGAACTAAGGGTACAGTGTTCTCTCGCCACGTGCCCTCCACCCTCCCCAGCACCACCACCCCCTCCCCCTCCCCGGCCACACCGGCCGCAGAGCCACTGCTCCTCTCCTTGAGGCAGAGGCCCAGGCCCCAGGGTCCTTGGTGAGCCAGATGTCCATGCATCACAATAAATTAATCTCAAAGTTGCTCGTTTAAAAACTTTCCAATAATGCATGTTTCTGCACTTTTCTGAACGTTTAGATTGGGATCATGGGGAAAACATATTGTTTAAATGGGGATTTTTCTTTCGCTTTCAATTCTTTACAAGCTTCTTCTGCTTTTTGGAAAGATACTTGTCCTTTTCATTGATCCTGTGAGGGCAACGTGTCGGCTGGGAAGGAAAGGTTTGAGCGGCGAGCCGGGCAGGATGCAGGGCTTCACATGCTAATGTTCTGGGGTCACAGATGCACCATGTCACGGAGGAGAACTGCAGGGAGAGGCCTGTGTGGGAGCAGGACACCCTCCCTGCACTCCAGGCAAGCAAGACAGAACACAGTGGTTTCATCAGATTATCATACTACCTCTGTATCCAGGGCAACTCTGTGAAACAGAGGAGATGGTCACCTGGCGAATTTACCGCTGCGTTTCTGCTGTCACTGCTACAAAATGGAAGGAAGGTGCAGCTTTACCTTCCATGCCCTCATCCTCTGGAAAAAGGGGTGCCCGGCACAGGTCTGACACCGTGTCAGACACGGTACGTCAGGCAGCCCTCAAGCCAGCCTGTGCTGGGCACGGTGCTAAAGCTAAACCCCCAAATCCATCTGGCTCCTTATCTGTGTAAGGGGAGTTCAGGCTCACTTCACAGGGTGAGAATGCCGCTTTACCCTCCTCCGTTTGGTCCCTGAGTTTTCAGTCGTGAGTACCAACATTTCAGAGAGCAAAACTTTATCTCTTTCATTCTTGGCTTTGGAGAGCAAGAGATATGTGTGCACGGGCCTCAGTGCCGGTGGACGCCAAGACCACTGTTGACATGACACCCTTAACCCCAAATGGAGAAACTGGTTGCCTCACAGAGGACTTGCAAATCACGTGTCCAAAAAATCGGATTCACTGCCCTTGGTCCCTCCTGCACTCAAGGGTATAAAATAGCTAACCTGGCTCGGCCAAAGGAGGAATTGACAATCGGGAGACAAGAGGGGCTGAGAGGTGTCCCTCCCAAGGACAGAAGTGAGGGTGCTTTCTCCTCCCCTCAGGCATAGAGAGACGGCCTCCATGTGAGCTTGCTATGTGCCCCTGAAGCCAAAGCCAGTGTGCCATCTGAATGATTTTGCTTGTTAACAACACTGGAGTTAATAGTGGATTCTTAACATCGAGTCCTATAAAATGACACCTCACATTAATCATGTGTCAGCACTGTGTATTATGACCCAGTTTTACAGATGAAGAGACAAAAACTCAGCGAACTTATGTGGCTAACCCATAGTCACACAGCAGAACCATGATTGAATGCAAATATCTAGTTCCAGAAACTCCTCGTGCATTTCAACACACTTTACGACTCATCGGCATTCTCCAGTAACGAGAGTCTCACTGTCCCCACAGCGTGTTTCCCTAAATTTCACGTCTCAGCTCACTGCTCTCCTTCTCTAGGAAGTCTTCCTCGGTTTTTCTTCCTTCCACAGAGCCCCACACATCTTCCTGTGTGTGCTCACATCCCTGAGTTCACCTCTCCACAGTAACAAGGCTGTGGCCTGATGGTTCAGTGTCAAAGCTGGTTCAAATCCTCCTTCCGCCGCTTACTAGCTACATGACCTTGAACAATCCTTTACCAGAACTAAACCTGAGCTTCACGTTGCTCGTCTGTAAAATGGCTTCATGACCATCACAGACGTGTACTCAGCACTAGTAAATGCTAAGTGCTGAGTAATCATGAACCAAGTAGGTCAGGGACGGACGTGAAGATTTTTGCGTGTTTTCCCCGCAGCCCCCACTGCTCCCAGCCCCGTCACCCTGTGCCGTTGTCATTATTATCCTGCCCCAAATTAGTGTATAGGCTCCAGGATGCCAGAGGCTGTTTTGCTCCCCATGCCTATCATGGGGTCTGGCACCCAGGAAACCCTTGGCCCATGTTTGTTTACTGAGGGGATGAAGCAGACCTCTCTGCTTGCCAGAGGTCCAAACACAATGTAACTGTCACTAAAGGTCCCAGAGGGTCTTTGCACGTCTCCAGGGGAGCAGAGGAAGCACCTTGTTGGAGCCCACAGCCAGAACCCCCACTGAGGAAGCACCGGCCAGGTTGGACCCAGCCAGCAAGGGCACCCCTGTGGCTTCCCTAGCAGCCCCAGACATCTCTGATCACCTGCATGAGTGACCGGGGTGGGAGGTGAGCCCTGATGCCCACATGGGCCTAATGCTTCCTTAATGAAGACGAAAGCTGCTTGTCCCATAAAGCTCCCATCCTGCTCCTGGGGCCACTAATTGGCCATTCAGCCCTCCTCAGGATAAGTGTTCTGTTAGGCTGTTAGGCTACCTGCCCGCTGCTTAATTACCTCTACCTCTGACAACTGTGTGTGGAGATAAGGGCTTCCGCTCAGGGCTGCCATGGAAGGAGCCTGCAGCCCACACCCCCACCCCCACCCCCCTCAGACCCTGGCTGTGAGAGGACCAGGCACAGGCCCTCTGGCTCCTGCCATTCCCACCAGGAGAGTGGCTCTCGTCTCTGTGCAAATCCATGTACCTTGGGACTTAATTCATCAGCATACAACATGGGGTTGTACTTCCTCTGAGTGTAGCTCCTGGGAACCTGAAGGACCCGCCAGCTCAGCCCCGGCTGGGCCCCCAGGGCCACCTCCCTCCCTCCTGTGGCCACATCACAATGGCAAAGGCAACACCCACACAGCATGCCCTCCTGAAAACTGGAGACCCTGGCCTCTCGAGGAACCGCCCCCGCCTCCCCGAAGCTGGGCCCTGGCAGAATAGGAAGGCAGGCCTCTTGAGCAAAACCCCTGAGCACAGACACCCAAGCTCCCTGACTCAGGTCAATGCCAAAAATATCAAAGGAAGCAATACTATGACTGGATCACTGTGGGAAGACAGGGCAAGTGTGCCCTGAAGCTGGTGTGGGCCGGGCTCCAGGAAAGGAGGGACAGCACCTGGGCCAGGGGTGCAGGCCTACTCTCCCCGCTCAGGCACAGTTGGAGGGCAGTGCCCATGTAAGGAGCAGGCCAGCTGACTAGAACATTTCAGGGACACCAGGCCAGGGCAGGAAGACCACACATGGGGACAGGTTCAGAAGCAGAGACCAGAAGGGGAAGGAGGAGGAAAGCATCAGGTCGGGAAACATGCACAGAGCCTGCTCTCTGGCAGGCAACATAGCTGTGAGCGGGCCTTGCCTGCAGGGAGCTTGCAGGCTGGCACACGGCAAATAAAGTAGGAGCCGGGACAGGAGAGAGGCCACCTGGCCTGGATCTGTGCAAGCCTCTCGAGCCGGCGCCTGGCCTGTGAGGCACCTGCAGGTGTGCTGGCCCAGCAAGTCCCCAGGGAGGATCCTGAGTATCAGCTAGAGCCATGCACTCAGCCCTGGAAAACCCCTGTGGCCACTAGAGCCTTCTAGTTTCCACTAATGATGGTCAGGACAGAAATGCAAGCAGGGCTGCTGTGTAAGGAGCTGCCCCAGTGCCTGAGCTCTGTCCTCCCAGGTGCCTCTTCTCAGGGGGCACATGAGCAGCCCTCCCTCTGCCCCAGCTGTGCCCAAAAAGCCATCGGCAGCTGCTGGGCTGGGGGCGATGCTCAGTGAGTGCCTCCTCCCTGGGGAGCAGGGCTGGTGGAATGGGGACCCCCGTACATCTACCAGGGCTCTGGGGTGGGGCCATCTTGCCCTCATCATGCCATGAAAGAGTCGGCTCTGAATCAGAACTGCTGTTTGCTGGCCAATTTCTGCCTCTTGGGAGTTTCGAACCCAGACGCCTCTTGCTCACGTTTGCTCCTACCAGTTGCGTTGTCGGCCTGCAGTTTCCCGCATTGTCTGGAGCTGAGTCTTCAAGCACTTTCCATTTTTAAAGATCTCAGCTGGAAGCTGTCAATGGCCTCAGTGCAGAGCAATTGAATAGTAGAAAATGAACTAATTACAGGTTGTTATTGAAAATCTATTATATACAAATTGCAAAGAAAACTCATTAAAACATGATACTTTGGTGCTTTAAAAAAAAAAAAAAACCCTCCTCTTGGAGGAAGATGCAGGGGCAAGATGGCTGGATACATGTTCCTCATGTCCCAGAGTAACAATTCCCAGCAGGTCTGCAGATCAGGCTCTGGCCTCCTGTCACACAGCCCAGCCTGACATTAGGCACTACAGAGAAACCTGAAATTTTGCATGGTACAGAGAGTTCTCTGAATGTTAGTAAATACTCAGAAATGGCTGCAGAGGAAACAAAGAATTTCATTACAAAGATATAAAATGAGAACAATTTTAATGTCAGCTTCTTACCAGGATAGCACCCTATCGTCCTCATAAATGTCACTGTTTCTACAAAGCATTTGCGAGGACTTCAAAGGACTTCAACATGCAATTAAGCACTCAAGGTCACATTACCGATTTCTAAGCTTGCTCCATGGCACTGGAGTGTGGAGAAGCCTAGGGATGTGTGTGAATGGCTGAGCCGCCCAGAGCCTGGATCTCAAAGGGGCTCCTTGGATGCCGAGGCCTCTTCCCAGGCTCCAGGCAAGGGCCCAGATAGCAAGCTGAGGCCAATGCAGGGGTGCATCCCAGCCTGCTGTCTCCTGGGCCTGCCATCCGCGCCGGAGTCTCAGTGTGGGGGTGGCCCGGGTGGCAGGTGTAAGCTCTCTTAACACTCAGGGACCCTTAGTGCTCTGAGGTGTGGAGAAGGCTCACCCCCTGTGTTTCTGAAAAAAGGGCTCTCCCCAAAGCTGTACACTCTGGCTTCCCTTCTCTCTAGCCGCCTGTTTTCAGGCTCTGTGATGATGCTCCTCAAAACCCTTTATCACCACCACTATGCAGGCCCAGCTCATGAGCCATGCTGGGGAGTGGAGGGGCGCATGAGGGCTCTGCTCACACGTGCATAGTGACTGAGTGCGTCAGCAGCATGTGGCCCACACTCAGGCGTGGGATTACTCACAAGCCCCAGCACCAGGGTGGCTCCTGGCAGGACGTAGCTGGAGAATTAGGCCCTGGTGACAGGCAGGACCTGGAGAGACAGAGAGAGGTGTCTTCTTCCAGGAGAGGAAAAAAGGGCAGGAGATGCCCAAGCTGCTGCTGACTGCCAGAAGCAGGCCTTCAAGTGGCAACCGAAGGGCTAGTTGGAGACCTCAGACCACAGCCAGTGACCCACCTTGGGTCTCTTCTGCGTCAGCAACACCCGCTGGCTTGTTGGTCCCTACCTTATGGTGACTGTTACTCATCAACCCTCCAGCCCCAAAGGCTGACTGTTCCTCATCCTGGCCCAGGGCCCAGCCCCTCCCAGGTTCTCCCTCTGGGCAGGAAAGATGGTAAACAGTTGAAATATGGGCAGACGCCAAAAGACCAAAAGCTCCTGAGCAAAGGTCGCAGTAGGAGGGTCAGGACAGCCACAAACCCAGAAGGCAGAAGAGAGGGAAGGAAAGGAAGGGCTGCGTCTGAGAGAAGGTGAAGTTGTTGCCTGAGGCATTTTGTTCTAGCTGGAGAACAAGGCAGGAGCAAGAGAGAGAGGAGCCTGGAGCTTTTCAGAAGGTGGATGTTCAGCCTGGTATATAGTAGGTGCTTGATAAACATTCGCGGAAAGGATTAAAGACCATGATGGATTTGTTTGTTTGTTTTACTGGTAATAAAGAGAAAAGGTTCAGAGTGGTTGTAGCAGTTCCCAGACAGGTGGTAGAGGCCATCCTATCCCCCACACCTGGTTAGCTGCCCACAACTCCACAGTGGTGGTGGGTTGGCAGAGAAAAGAGATATGCTGTGTGATCTGCAGCCCCTCCCTCAGTCTGGAAGGCCCCCACTCGTGCTCCCTTCCACTCACTGCTGTCCTGATGGGACTTGTCTCTCCCCAAAAGCTAGCCTTCCCCCTGACCATGCCAAGCCACCTTCAGATCCCCTTATAACTCTGGCATCTGACAAACCCTCACCAAATGCCTCCCAGAGGCTCCCAGGCTAGACACTGTAAGGGGTCCCAGGGCCAAAGGGGGGACTGGGATTTAAGCGCTCTTTGCAGTAAATCAGGAACAGGGGAGGTGTTGTCCACTGAAGAAGGAGGACACGTTCCGATTCTGGATAGAAGGCAAGTCTGCTGACAACCATCTGCTCAGAGCCCCGAGTTCCTGTTCTGGCTCTCATAGGGTTTGGTAGGGTGCTGGGGGCTGCAGACTTGGCCCTCTGCTTAGGAAGGCTGCTGCCGTCGTTGGCCCGGTGGGATCCAGGTTGGTACTGGGACGAGCAAACATGCATAACTAGTTGGTTAAACTTGGGCTGGACTCAGCAGGGGCACGGGAAGGAAAATCAGTTTCGTTCTCATCTGTGCAGACTCTCCCGTGAATCCCGAAGTTTCTGTTGCCTGTGGGGCTGAGGCGGGGGATGAGCTAGGACCACCCCCATGTGTGGCTGCCACACAAAGCAGCCTTACTGTCGCCCTTTAAAACACGGGGCTACTTGGCCACGGTTTCCCACGTCCAGCTTTGGCCGGGATTCTAGCCATCTGGCACCGTCCCTTTCCTTGTCCAGCTCCACACTTGTGATCTGCCCAGGGAAGGTGGGAAGGAGCCTGGTGTGTGAGCTGCCCCAGGCAGCCGGCAAGCTGGGCCCTTAGAGAACTATTTTTCTCCAGATGGCATGGGCGTTTTGTCTTCAGACAGGTGCTTCGGGCGCAACAACTGTTTGTACACTTGTCGGGATTGCAAATCGCATCCGGGTGGGACGGAAATGGGGCCCAAAGGACTCCGCCCCCTCCATGGGTAGCAGGAGGGGTAGTGCGGGCTGGCAGGTGGCTCATCAGAGTAGCTACTCTGGGTTCTCTTGTCTTCCCAAAAGCTCTCAAGCCCTCCAGACAGGGCCATTCCTGAGCTGAGTGCTGGCCACATGCCAGACATTGCACCAGGCACCTGGCAGGTCTCCCTCCTCATCCCCTGAGTCCTAAAGGTAAGGAAACTGAGGCCCAGGGAGACTGAGGCCTGCCAATTCCAGGGTGCTGGCTACAAGCCCTGCTGTAACCAGGACCCTTTGGAGTCTCCATTTCTTCCCCTAGAGACCCAGTTCCGGAGAGACCACAGTCATCTGTGACTGAGGGGGAGGACAGAGTGCGGGATCACTGAGGCAAAACCCTCTCTGAAGGCCTTCATCTTGTGCTGTTACAGAGGCCAAGGTCTCTGCACCTGCATGCCCAGTGTGGGTCCCCACATCCAAGCCCGTGTGCCACAGGTGTTTCAGACACATTGACCCAGATCCCTTAGGACCAGTGAGCTTTAGCTCTGCAGGGAAACAGGACCCCCAGGAGCCTCCCTGTCACACAGAACAGGCATCCCCATGCTCCCTGAGTGATCAGGCCCCCCATGGAGGGATGTTTTCCTCTTAAACACAAAGCCCACTGAATACCCATCCCTTCTCAGCTCTCACAGATAAATGCACTCCCAGAGACTCCTCTTTTTAGCCCCATCCAGCCCTAGCGTTGGTCCCAACTTCAAAAGTCTGCCTCTGTGCAACAATGCTTAGAAATGCGCTGACACTTGACAGCAGGTTCAAAGTCAGGGAGAGGACAGCTTGGAAACAGGAGTCACACGGTGCCTTTCGTGTGTGTTCAGACCGCCCCTCCCTCAGGGAAACCGGCTGACAGGCCACGGAAGGCTGACAGCCAAGGAGCCGCTGGCAGGAAGCTCCAGGCTGAGTACTCTCCGGCCAGTGGCACATTGGTCCACCTGGAGGGGGTGCCATCGCTCAGCACACGGGGCATGGGGGGAACTGAACAGGTCCATGGAGGCCACCCATGGCCAGCTCAGATGTGACAAATGAGAGTGGGTCGAGAGCTGGACCCAGAGGAACCAGAGATCAAACAAGGGCATCAGGAAAGTTCCCAAGCTAACTCCTGACACCTGGAGATGCTGAGTGGACAAGTAGACCCAGTGACACTCAGAGTCTCCATGGAGATGGTGGTTGTCTTGTCTCCTGTGCCATGTCCCCACCTGGAGAGAATGGGGTGCATGTGACATGTGGGCTGAATCAGGCATCCTGCCGTGTTGTGACCATGTCTGAAGCTGTCTTCCCAGGGACCCTGGATGATGGAGGGCATGGGGCATATACAGAATCCTCATCCTGCAGAATAGTGCACAGTTGATGGCTAGCACTTCCTGATGGAGCTCAGCTGAAGGAGGCAGAAAATGGGAATGTTCCCCAGCATCAGGGGGTTGGTTGCAAGGAAGATGGGGGTTTGGAAAGAGAGCAGCAGCAGAAACACCTAAAAGGAGCCTTGGAGGCAACCAGTATGCCCTAACCTATGCAAAGATCTGCCCTGTAGATGTTCTGACTGCACCCTACATGGCTCAGAGTTCCGTTCACATTTCCTGGGACCTCAACTTCCCAGCCCCACCATCACCGAGCACCTCCCTCCCCTGGCTGCCAGTCAAGGATGCGCACACACCTTCCCCGCCAGGAGAGGCAGGGCGGGGGCCAGGGAGACCATCCAGGTGCTGGTGGCATAGTCTTCAAGGCAGCAGCAGTTTCTGCTGGACAGAGAAGTGGTTGTCACCTGTACCTAATTGGAGGGGCATGTCAGTGTTCATCCACTTTGGATGTGTTTCTTGCATACTTTAAGTTAACAAGGAAGGTATGGGCTGAGCAGAGCTCCTAAACCCCTGGAGTCAGCTCTCCATCATTCAGAGGCTGATTGCCCACTTTGGATTATTCATGCCCAGACTCCCAGCAGCCTCCCAGCCTCCCTGCCTACCCCCTGCCAGCCACCTCCTGGTTAGATTTCAAAAGCAGCCCTTGAGAAGGGGAAGCAGAGACAGGAGGAAGGAACAGTCACAGCAGCTGGACGTGCTGAGGATTAATGGCTCTGGGCAGTGGAGGTTTTAGATAAGAGGAGGAACCCAGGGTTAAATGGACATAGGAGGAGGGCCGGGCTTATCCAACCATGTGGACCCACCCATCCCTGTGCACTGGTGTGCCTGTTTCCCTTTGAGGTCAGGAGAGGGTTTGGATCTTGCTTGGGGTGAAGGGCACAGACCCAGACCCAGCCCATGATCCCTGGCCTCCAGAAGGCAGCCCCAGCCCCTCTGTGGGCAGCCCTTGCTGGGCAGTTGGGTAGATGAAATATTCACAAACCCAGAGCCTAGGTGATTTGACTTTCAAAGGCTTGTGTTGGACTAGACTGGCTGCACCAAGCCTGGCCCTTTGAAGAGCAGAGGCCCTGTGATGTCTGCAAACAGAATGTGTGCCAGCGTGCCTGGGGTGTGGGAGGTGACCTTTATCACAGGAGAGCAGCATGGTCCTTACAACAGCATAGCCACGAGGGCCTTGGCCAAGGCCTCAGTCTCGCCACTGTACAGGGATGGCCTAGCGGGCATGTTCCTAATGCTTGGTCAGAGAAGCTCCAATGCCCGGGCATTTGCAGGGTGGGTGGCCTGGCAAGCAGCTGCCCCTGCCGTCCCTGCAGAGGACAATAACCTTCCAGAGTGGACCGAGCCACCCCAGCAAGTGTCACATGCATCAGTACCGTGGCTTCGGTTACTGGAGAAAGCTTTCAGATGTGACAGCCCTGGCGTTGGAAGTCACAAAACCAACAGGTTGGGAAACTCTTAGGTAACGTGATTTTAAGGAAATGCCCCACGTTGAAGCAACAGATGAATGCTTGCTCTCAGGTCTTCGTTCATGCCTAGTGCCTGCTCCAGGCGAGTTCTGGGATGCACTCTGGGAACACAGTAGTGACCCTGACAGGCCTGGCCCTCTTACTTTGTCTGTAAGTTGCTTACTCAGGAAATAGCTGAGGCCTCGCGACAGGGAAGCCGTCCCATGATGTGTGGGCAGGCTATGGCAGCCAGCATGTGGTGCAGAGGCACGGGGCTTCGAAGCAGAGCATTACAGAACCCACGATGTGGGGCAGAGCTTGCTTCTAAAGCCATGATTCATCTTGCCTAATAAGAGCATTAATAGCTGATAAGTACTGAGTGCTTACTATGTGCCATGGTGCCGTCTAAGCGAAGTCATTAATCCTTACGGCAGTCTAGGAGGAGGAACTGTCATTATAGCCCCTCTTCGCAGAAAAAACCCAAAGGCACCAAGTGCTGGAGTAATTTGCCTGCATGTCAGAGCTCGAGAGTTGCAGTCCAGGATGTGAACCTGGGAGTCTGGCTTTAGGAACCAAACTAAGCTATCCTGGCACCCATTTGTGGGGACATTTGTGGTCCCCAGCATATGCTTCAGCAGGCTCCCTGTGGCATCTCAAATTGGGCCATTGTTGGCCCTGCATGTACAGGTGGTTAAAGAGGGGGAGTGTATCCAGAGAAGGGGACACTGTCGGCCCACAAAGGCCAGCCCATGAGAAGCACCCTTATTTATAGAGTCTGCCCTACCCAGCAGAGTCTGCACAGGACTGCAGTGGGGCTTTAGGGGCCCAAACCTCAGTGGGGCCAGGATTGATTTGGAAAGCAGTTTCTGAGGCTCCATGTGTCCAGTCCCAGGCTTGTGTGGGTCTGAGTGGACAAGGAGCTGGGGCCATTGGGGCACACAGTAGTCACATGTAGGAGGCAGGCGGTCAGAAGCTGTGACCAGTGGCTCTGCTATGACATTTGTTATTACTAATAACATTTATTGTTAATCAGTTCATCAGTATCTAGTGACAATGGTCCTAATGAAAAGAATACCATTCATCCCTATTTTAGAGCTGAGGAAACTGAGACATAGAAAGCTCAAGTCACCCACCTGGGAGTCAGTAGGTCAGGAATTGAAAACCAGGCACTCTGGCTCTAGCCCCCCCACCAGCACATCTCTGACAAAGTTGCGTGCACCTGAGTTGACGCTTTGGCTTGAGGACAGATTTGAGTCCCCAACTCCACTCCTGGCAACCTAAGGCTCCCCCACTCTGTCTTTGTGCCCAATTTAACCACAAAAACTCAGTTTTCTTTCTTTCATCAGGGGACTGATTTCTCTTCTGTCTGGCAGAGATGTTATAAAAATCAATTAAGACATTTTGCACAACGCTTTTGAGATCTGGCATGTGGAATAGGACACATTAGTGCAAAACAGTTTTTGGTGATGCTGTTTGGCATGAAAACTTGTACTCTTGTCTCTTGTATAGAGCCTTTTTTTTTCCACAATGTTTTCCATCAAAGGGTGCAATTACTGATTCAGGAGGGCAGCCTGCCATGGTGGAGACAGGCAGGCTCATCCCACCCGTGTGACCTCAGAGGTGCCCCTGAAGAATCTACAGCTGAGCTGGCATGACGCCGCCACCACCCCTAGCCCCCAAGGTTGGCCTGCAGGTGAAAAATGCTCAGCCCTAGAGGCAGAGCGCATTCACACAATAGCTACTTCCCAGCAGACACTGTTCTAGGCCATTCAGATTCTGCAGGTTTCAAAAGAGACAAAAATCCTCACTCGGGGGTTGGGGGGGGCGGTGAGGGGGTGGGGAGGACACTAGGCATGAGGTCACCTGCAGAAGACACATCCTAGCCCCTCCCAGGTAAGAACAGGTCTGGAGACTAGGGTGGCATGGGAAGGAGGAAGTGAGGTCAGAGATCCTGGGGGACCCCAGAAGATAGCATAAGGATTTGTTTTTACCTGGGTGAAATGGAAAGCCTTTGGTGGGGGAGGTTCAAGTTGAGGAGTGACTTTATATTTGAAAAGAATCACTCTGGCTGCTGTTCTTTGAAAAGACTGGCAGGGCAAGGGTAGAGGCAAGCAGACAGGTTAGTGAGGCTGTTGCAACAATCCAGGAGGGAGATACGGTGGCTAGGATGGAGGTGATGGGCAGGACAGTGGTGAGAATGGTCGGATTATAGGGATATTTTGAAGGGCAGCACCAAAGATATTCGCTGAGAGGCTGGAGGTGTTAATGAGAAAAAGGGCGGGGGGGTTGGCATGGGGACTGGAAGACTAGGGTTGCCACTAACTGTGGGTGATGTAGGATTAGGCAGGGAAGAGCAGCAGTTCACATGGGAGCATACCGAGTTTGGGGTGCCTGTCAGACATCCCAGTGGTGATGTTGACTAGGCAGTTAGACATACAAGACTGAGTTCAGGGGAGAGGTTCAGGCTAGAGATGGAAACGTAGAAGTCCTCAGCATGTTGACAGTGTTGGAAGCCATGAGGTCGGATGAGGTCACTGAGTGGGTAAGGGGAGGTGGAGAAGGATATCCAAGACTAAGCCCAAAGAGTCTCCAGTGTGAAGAGGTCAGTAGACCAGGGAAGCTAGCCAAAGAGAGTAAGAAGATGCTAGAGAGGGAGGAGGGGAAACAGGCAAGGTGATGTCCCAGAAGCCAAGAGAAGAATGAGTCAGGAAGTGGTGGGTTGTGCCAAATGCATCCCTGGGAGCACCAGGATGGCTCAGTTGGTTAAGCGTCCGTCTGACTCTTGGTTTCGGTTCAGGTCATGATTTCACGGCTTCGTGGGTTTGAGCCCTGTATCGGGCTATGTGCTCACAGTGCAGAGCCTGCTTGGGATTCTCTTTCTCTCCTTCTCTGTCTACCCCTCCCCGGTTTGTGCTGTCTCTGTCTCTCTCAAAATAAGGAAACAAACTTGAAAAAAAAAAAAAAAAAGACCTTGCTGGACAACAGGTATACCTTGGAGACACTGGGGATTGGTTCCAGATTACCACAGGAAGGAGATTATCACAACGAAAGTGAATCAAAGCAATTTTTTGGTTTCCCAGTATATATAAAAGTTATGTTCACACTATACTGTAGTCTATTAAATGTGCTATATAGCATTATGTCCAAAAAGATACATACCTTAATTAAAAAATACTTTATTGCTAAAAAAAAAAAAATGCCAACCGTCATCTGAGTTTTCAGCAAGACATAATCACTGCTCAGAGATCACCAGAGCAAATACAATAATGAAAAAGCTTGAAACATTGCAAGAATTACCAATACGTAACCCAGAGACACAAAGTGAGCAAATGCAGTTGGAAAAATGGTGCCGGTAGGCTTGCTTGGCACAGGTTGCCACGAATCTTCAGTTTGTACCAAAAAAAAATACAGCATCTACAAAATAACAAAGCAAAACACAAGAAAATGAGGCGTACCTGCGTTAGTTTGGAGATCTGTGGGAACGGTGCAGAGCAGTCTCCATGGAGTGGCGGGGGAAGGTTGCAAGAGCACGTGGGAAGAGAGAAACTGGAGAAACAAGGTACAGAGCACTCTTCTGTGGAGTTTTGCTGTGGCAAAGAACAGAGGAATAGGGTGGTAGCTGGAGGAACAGTAAGGTAGGGGTGGTGACAGCGTATTTGTATGTTGCTGGAAATAATCAAGTAGAAAGGGGAATATTGATGCTGTGGAAGGAAGAGGTGATATGCCTGAATCGGGTTTCTTGAGTGAGCAGGGCAGGTGCAATCTAGTGCCCAGGTGGAGGGGAGCCTCAGAGAGTGGCTGGTAGGTCCATATTAATGGGAGAAAAGCCTGGGCATGTGAGCACAGGTACAGGTAGGTGGATGTGATGGGAACGTGTGTAGATGTCTGTTTTCTCAGTGCATTGGGAAGCGGTTTGAGGAGAAGGAAAGTGTGGAACAATTGTCAAGGACAGTGGGAGGGTGAACAGATGGAGAGAAGGTTGTATGGCCCCTGGCAACGTGAAAGGCCCCTTTGTGGCTCATAGTCATGAATTAAAGGGAAACCAGTGAGCAGGACATGTGCTTTTCCCAGCCATGCTTGCCCACACAGATGCACAAAGCACAAAGTAGGCAGATAGGTTTAACCAGGGCCGGGGTAGTGCCAAGGGCAGGCAGGGAACTGAGGGTGTGGGCAATGTATGGTTCCAGTGGTTTAAATTCCATGGAATTAAAGCTGGTGAGAAGGAAGTGACATCAGGAAGGGGGTGATGGATGGTTCAGTTGGTCAGTAGATTGTGGGTCCCAGTGGAATCGAGGAATTTTTGGAGTCTGGACACCAAAGGAATAAACTAGAAGAGGCGGGAAGTGATCAGAGAGTAGGGTGCCTGAAGATAAGATGTTTCAGGCTGCTGTTATTGTAAGGACAATGTCTAGATTCCAGGACAGTCATGGGAGTGAGGGCAGATGAGGTGGAGAGTTGGTGGTATAATCAACTCGGCTGTTTACAACCCCTGGTGTTAACACAACAGGAGCATCGGATAGGCTATTGTCAGCCCGGGGCCACACCCCTCTGAAATGGCCAGTCGACTGCAGCAAAGAGGGATGGTGGGTGGTCCACGGAGCATGCAAGGGTGTTTCCGCCTCTCTCTGGTAGCAGGTTCTTTGAGGTGCTGTCCTGTCTTTATCCTCGTTTTACGGAAGAGGAGCTGAGGTACCAAAGAGTCAGTAAAGGGAGGTAGAGCTGAAACTCAAATCAGGGGATGGACCTCCAGAGTTGGCACCCTGGCCACTGCATGGCATACCCTCCAATGTCAGCAAGTTGGATATGAGTGAGGTGTGGCCTGTGCCCCAGGGGGTTCACTCTCCTATGGGAAATGAATACATGTGCAAAGACAGGCCGAAAAGCTATCTTAGAAAGTGAGAAGGGTGTTAACACCTCTAATCACAAAAATGCCACAAGTCTTCCGAGAAGGCTGGCTGGGCTGTCATAGGCAGATATGGGAGTAGGGAAAGACATCCCAGCCAGACATGGGAAGGCCCCGGGCCACCTAGCATGGCCAGTTTCTCCCTTGTGTCACAGAGGAGCAAGAGAGAAGCAGAAAATGATGCTGGAAGGAAAGATTAGAACCAGAGCAGCAAAGACGTGTGTTGGTCAGGGAGGCTAAATGCAGTCACAGACACACCCCAGATCTCAGGGCCTTAACATGATACAGATTTATTCCCTTCCACGTAACGGTGGAGTGCTGAGGCTCGGTCTATGGCCACAGGCCACACAGTGACACGGGGGCCCAGGCATCTTCAGCTTTGTGGTTCTGTCATCTCCTAGGGCCTCAGATTCTTTTCCTGGATGCCCTGTACCTGATCAATATAGAGGGACAGAGAGAGTAGAGGGCAAATTGCGTAGGAATTTTTTTGGTGGGGGGGAGGACAGCCAGGATTGGTGAGCGTTCCTTCTGACATCTGACATGGGCCAGAACTCAGTCACATGGCCACCCCTGATGGCAGGGCCAGCTGGAAAATGTAATCGAGCTATGTCTGCAGCTGGGAAAAGAATCCAGTTCAGTGAACACAGAGCAGTTCCTGCCACAGGCCCCCAGATCCAGGCCCTAGAGTTTGGGCTTGTCACGGAAGTCATGGAAACTAGGGAGGCAGGGAGGACCATGATCAAAGCTGGCTTGAGAAGGACGCCCACAGGGGAGACTGCAGACTAGAGAACTCTCAAGGCAATAGGTGTACAAGGAGGCAGGACTGGGAGCAGAAAGGGTTGCTGTTGAGAGGCCGCTGTGACCTCTCGCTGGGGAGGGTGTCCGGGGCGCAAAGGGGCTGACCCGTGAAAGATCGCTCAGATGCTTCCCGGCGGGGCCAGCATGGCCTCCCGCTTCCCCGTCACCACAACCAGGGCACCGAAAGGCAGGCCCCAGCCCTGGGAAGATAAAGTGGCTGTAGGTGGCCCGTGACAGTCCTCCTGGATCCACAGCCTGGCCTCAGAGAGAGGGGACAAAAGGACCTATTTTAATTTTCTTCTTGGGCCTCCATATGACAAAGGAGAAATATCACCCAACATTATTATCTCTCAGAAAATACTCTCTGGAACCATAAAAAGGGAAATACAGTGAAGCCAGACCACGGCGGCTGCCCCTTAAATCAGGAGCCTCTAAATTATCATGGTGGTGCTCTCTAATTCCTCTGGATGAAAACATTAAAGATGACAATGTCCCTTTAAATCAAATGCCCTGGGAGTTGCTGTAAAAAGTCAGCGGGCTTTTTTTTCCCCCCTTGTGAGGATTTTTTTTTGTCTCTTTTCACCTTGTAATAAAATATAAATCATAACTTGTGGGGGCAGGCTCTACAGAGCAAGCTGTGAACATGGATTCTCTGAAAATGAAGGTGTTTTGTTAATGGGAATCATCTCATCTCGGGAAACGTGAGAGTTTCAGTGATGAGTTTGCTACTTAACTTCACACTCTTTTCTTTTTTTTTTTTTTTTTTTTTTTTTTTTTTTTTTTTT